>NW_012027305.1:18983-37851 GCF_000956235.1 Wasmannia auropunctata
ACGTGTGCTCTTCCGATCTCAAAATAATTTGACTAAAGTCATCCTTTAAAAACCCCCAAACCATTTCTTGACTCTTTTTTATAATCTTTTAAAGATGAGTGTGAACAACGCGTAATTTTTCTAGATTTCAGTTTTCACAAAAATCTTGTTTTTACATATCTGCATCCACCATATTGGATCCGCATTTTGAATTTTGGAATTCATACTTTAGATTCATAATCAGCAATCTAAAAGATCCCCGAAAAGCAATATTCAGATTATTTTGAATTTCGCAAATATCGGGCAGCCATATTGGATCCGCCATTTTAAATTTTGGAATTTAGATTTCAGATTCGTAACCAGCGACCCAAAAAACAATAAAATATTGTCAGAACTATTTTTTAACATAAATATTAGGGCAATAAAAACACAATATAGTGTCATAAGTTCTCAAAGAATAGGCATAACTTTGATCCCCTCTATTTCGCAAACCAGTCATATGTTCAACTCAAAAATTTTATGCGATTATTGTCTCATCATGACTAATCATTTGGCACAAAATTTGCTTCAAAATTAGAAGTCCAGAAAAGGGACGAAAAAACACCTAATTTTGGTCTGGCTCTTTGTCTGTGAAAACGCTATTTGGAATCGTCCAAATAAAAAGTAAAAATTCAGATAAACATTTGTGATTTAAGTATTAAGAACAATGTTTAACTTTTACAATTTAACAAGAATAAATAATTCAAACTGTCTATAAATACAATTACATACAATTTGCTGCTTTGATTAGCATATGTTTTGTCGTATGATTTGCTTACAAACGTCTCCACATATATAATAATTAATACTATAGATATGTATATATGTTAATATATATTAAACAATGATAGTAGGGAACGATTAGATATTGCGACTTGCGCGCGCGCGCGCGCGCACACACACACACACGCACGCACGCACGCATGCACGCACGCACGCACGCACGCACGCACGCACGCACGCACACACACACACACACACACACACACACATCACATTTATTAATGGCTTATTCATACAACTCTTTTCTTTCCCTTTTTATGATTGATTAGTTAAGTTATTCGGAAAACAATGATATATTAATTCTGTTAGCCTGTTACATAAAGCGGTATTACGATACATGTTTCTGATTTTAACATGAAAAGAGGAGGGATACCATCAGTTATACTGACGATGAGGCATTTCATTTTAGAATTTCATTGGGAGACTACTGAGTAAAAGATTTACTGTAAAAGACTGCTGTGCGTTTGCTACAACAATGTCGAGTTGTTTCATTTTGATGTCCAGCCTTGTTTGTTGTGTTTTAATCAGCTTCGTGACAGCATCGAAGCCATTGTCGATTTTAGTGATACAGCCTGTTCCAATAACCAGCCACCACATTTGGGTAATGAATTTAATTAAAGAACTGCTTCGCAAGGGTCATCATGTACACGTAGTGAGCATACATGAGACTGAGGTCGAGAATAAACTTGCGCAGAATTTGACGTACACGGTAAGTATACATCAAGAGGATGTATCTTAAATAGCGCCCATTTATTATATAGTATTATTCTTCTTGTAAAAAAAACTGAGTGGAAAAATCTTGATCCATTTCCTTCTACAATGACGCGATCACTACTGAAATATAATTATTGTTTCATTGGGCACTGTACGTAGAGCAAAATTGTTCTTAAATAGCGTTTATTATATTAATTATATAGCACTATTCCTTATAAAGAATTAAGCCAAAAAGTTCTGAACTATTTTTTTCTACAATGTTCAATGAAGCTATTATATAATTATTGCAGTAGGAATTTCTTCATTGTGCATGGTAAAAAAAATTGTTCAGGACTTTTCAACTAGGTTTTTTTTTTTTTACAAAAAACACTATATAATTAGTGGGCGTTATTTAAAAGATACACTATGCAGATTTTGCGATACTCGAAGATATCCTGAATAGAAATTGTTTATTTTCAATTTATAAAACAAATAAGAAAGAAATGTAACTTATTTTCTGTTTTAAAAATGTTTTATATTTTACCTGAGATCAATATATGTATAGTTGAAAAGATCCTAATTATTTTCGCATTTTAATATGTTTTTTCCTGTAGAGTATCTATTTATTATTTTCAGGTTTTCGATAGTTTTATAAATGAATTTGGAGGATCTGAAGATTTGAATTTCGCTGAATGGGCACAGCACAGCTCACTTTATATGATATATTTTATGTACTACTTGCAGATCCATGCATGCGACACAATAATAGAAACTAAAGCGGCAAAGGAGCTTTTAGAAATGATAAAGTCTGTCGAGTTTGATGTTATAGTGTTAAATATCACAATAATGGAATGTTTGTATGGCTTATTAGAGGTAAAGTTAAAATAATTAGCTAATTAATAAAATATAGTTGTTTAAACCACCTTTAAATTGCGAGCGACTAAAGTTGTCTCATAAATCTGCAAGTTGTGTTTACGTAGCAAGCGCTTAGTCATTCTTCATATCAGTGATAATCTTTATAACGCAAGTTGAAATAAGCATTGGATATTTTGAAATGCGCAAAAATACGTAAAAAGTGATAATACTGTTCAACAAAAAATGACTTCTTTCCGAACATCATATAGCGAGACTCTTTTCCCGAAGTTGTTTTGGACGCTGAATCCGAATTCGGTTGTAGAATTGCTCTATATCACGTCACAATTTTGAGAAATTTACAATTAAAGTCATAAAAAGGGCTATTTTTATGTATTTTGTCATATTATAACTTCGAAATGCGACGTTTTGGAGAAATGATCTTGCAATCAAAATTAAGTATATTGTTAGGACTTTCAATCTTCAAAAGAAATTTTTTGTATTTGTTATGGTTAACAAGTTATTTATTGTTAAACATAGAGTCTATTGCGGAAAAAAGATGTAAATTAAATTATTGACACTTTTACCAAACAGCTTCCAATTTTGCTTATTTTGCGGGATCCACATTTTCAATCTGAAGCTGACAAAAAGTACAGTAAAACCTATCTGTGTACATATACCCGCGCACGCGTACACACACACACACACACACGTTTTTAAACTATTCTATCGAATATTGTTTTATTGTTTTCCGTAACAAAACGCTATCATTTCCGCATATCAAAATGACAGCGTTTTGTCACAGAGAATAATAAAACTATTTTCGACCGATATGTGTAAATATACAACTAGTTTTATAACAAAATTAAGCGTCAAGTACTAATTTTAATGTATACATATAGGCTACGTAAATAGATAAATTTACAAAATATTAGTTGCGATGGAAAAACTGTTTTGAATCACATACGTTTTTTCTCTCTAGTATAAAGCGATATTTAACTTTTTTCGTTATATCTCGAAAAATATAAGTCAAGATATAAAAAAATGTCTTATACAAAAGTGTTACGGTAAAATTATCTCTATTTGTTTACGTTAATAATTATTTTTTTAAAAATTATTGAAAATAATAATTAAAAAAAAATACTATTAATGTAAATAAATAGAAGTAATTTTACTGTAAAATTTTTGTATAAAACATTTTGGTATCTTGAATAGTTTTCGAGATATAACGAAAAGAATTGAAAACTGTTTTACATATAAAAGGTGATTTCACTCCTTCTCTCTCAAATCGTTTTATAGCATCAATTGATATTTCTTAAATTCATCTATTTACGTAACCTATAAGTATATAAAGTATAAATATAAATAATAATATATAAGTATATAAATATTTACATTAAAATCAGAATTTAACACTTTGCGTGGTTTCCTTGTAGTACCTATACTTCATTTTATTATAATTGACTTCTCAGTTTTTTCAGTTTAATCTCATTTACCTCATCGACCTATTTTATATTATTTGACATACACAATATAGAGTTTTATTTACACTATTCACAGCATTACAGACTTTATAAAATCTATACCAATAAATTGACACATCAGTTTTCTAATTACATCACCATGAACGAAGGAGCGAATAGGATATCGAAGCTTACGGCGTTGAAGCGTATCTTTTTATTGTTAATATTGATTTCATTAATAACTTTGTTAATAACTTGTACTAAAAAGGACCCAAATCGGAGGTCAAAACTACAATTTTATAATAAAGAAACATTTATGCTACAAAAACTGCGTCGGCTTTAAAACGCATTTATTTAACTCTTTAATAAATAAATAACTTGTTATTCATAACGGACACAAAAAATTCCTTTTAAGGATTCAAAGTCATAACAACATATTTAATTTTGATTGCAAGAACACTTCTCTAGCACGTCGCATTTCAAAATTATATTATGCATACATAAAACTAACAACATACATAAAAATAGCCCATTTTTGCAACTTTACCTGCAAATTTTTTGAAATTGTGACGTGATAGAGCAATTATTCTACAACCGAATTCAAATTAAATTTACATTACATGTTAATTTAAATATAATAAATATCAAAATTTATGATTTTACATTATTTACATTATTTTACGCAATGATTTAAACAAACTGAAGACCTGTTTTCGATTTTCATCTCATTACAAAGGATCATGATCTTATGTGACATTTTGAATAAGAAAATATTAATAATATGTCTATACACGAATAGTTAGAATGCTTTCAAATATTTTATTAATCTATATTAATACATTACATATATCAAAAATACTTATTTATTAGATAAGAATAATTGATCGCGCGAGAGATGAAATAAACCAAATAAAATAGGCGATCGATTCGAAATCGAATCATTGTTGATTTGAAATTCTCGAACTATTCGATTCCGAGTCTTGCAGATTCGAAAACGAACTTGATCGAATCTACTGTGATTCGATTCGATTCGATTCGAATTTGAACTATTCGCACACCTCTAGCATTTATCTTTATGTATGTATATAAACATATACATATGATTTTTGCATTATTTGTTAATAAAAATAACGAGCTTTTTCTATAGAATAATGATTAATTTAATTTATTTTGCCTGGTTGTTATAAGATAACCGTTATTTAATTTTAGTTGTTTCAATTATCACTATATGTCAATGTTAGATTGCTAAAGGTAAGCCACCTGTAGTGGGATATATTCCGCTTGGTCCTGCACCTTGGGTCAAGGATTATATCGGTGGTCCAAATTATCCAACTGTTCGACCTTACCCGCATGTACCCATTGCGAAGCCCGTAGGTTTATGGCAGAGAACATGGAATGCTCTACATTTCGTTGCGGATGATGTCATACGACATTATTATTACTTGCCTACCATTCAACGGCATACTGAGAAATACATGGGCTGTGCAATCAGGTCATTATATGAAATAGAAAGAGATAGTATTAATATTGTACTAATCAATAGTCATCCTGTATTCTATTCTGGGATCCCATTACCGCCAAACGCTCTGGAGGTTGCTGGACTGAATGCTCAGACCGTGCAACCGATTGCCGACGAGGTCGTAACGTATCCCGAGGTAAAAGTAATTTTTCTTAATTGAGAACCAGACAAAATTGTAGAAAAAATATTTGCAAAAAACTGTGCCTACTGAGGAAATAGAAATTTAATGAAATCTTGATTTAAATTAAAATATAATACCTATAATTATGAAACTTCTATTTATATTATAATATAATTTATGTTTAGTAATTAATTATTTTTTTATTTTTTTATGATTGAGCAAAGAATAAATTACAGAGAGTAAATATTGCGTGGCATATTGCTAAATTTAGAAATATTTCTTAAAATAATATTCTATTTATAAAGATGACTTATAAAGTGAACCTTGTATGAATCTCATACAACGTTTATTTATCTCATATGAATAAATTAAATGATATGACTTTTTGCTTGAATATAATCCACTTGAAAGTACGCATCTCTATTTACGACTAGCTATTTTGGCAATAAGTTATGTGTATATTATCAAAATGTTTATTTCACCATTATTTCGCAGAATATGCGTACATTTCTTGACGAAGCAAAGAATGGAGCCATCATAATATCGTTAGGAACAAATGTGAAATGGAAATTTATCGGACTAGACAAGATTAAGATCGTTATATCGGCTCTATCGAAATTGAAGCAACGAGTGCTGTGGAAACTAGATATTAAAGTGCCATTTGAAATACCGGATAATCTAATGATTGTAAAATGGATGCCGCAAAACAAAATTCTGAGTACGCTTTTTGCTTTTTAATGTAAAAATTAATTAATTTTTTTAATTAATTTTATAATTAAAAATACGCAAATTTTCATAAGGTTTCAAACCTTAATACATAATTATGATAAAATACTACAGAATAATTATGATATAATTTTTTATTCTAAACGTTTCAGTTCCGTTCAAGCCTTAGTGTAGCAAATTACTAAATTCCAGCGTACAAATTCGATGAGGTTTATTAATTATCGTCAGTCTATCAATATCGATCCAAGATCTTAAATGTATTTATTAACTAAAATTTCTCCAATCAGTTCCCTAGCCGGATAGAAAAGCTGTGTATATTACAAGATCATAATGTAAAAAATTTGCGCACTGTTTACTGCGTCGACTCCTTATAGTCCTTTTTTTGTAAATATATTTTTAAGTTCAGGAGTCCGTTAATTATTGAGATATTTTTTTATAATTTAATCTCTCTTTATTAACAATTAAAACGTTTACAAAGATGTGTTATAATATGATTCTTTTAAATATAGTGTTGAGTAGAATGTGATCTATATTTGCGGTCACAAAATCACTTTTTTTTGTGTACTACTGATAGAATTGTTACTTGAATCATCATTCCAATGTTACAATAAAATATCGCAGTAGACGTACGCATAAACGTCGCATATAAATACTTTGTAGATTAAACAATTCGTTCTTGTGTGATTAATTTCATTATAGTAAAGTTTATTTTAAAAATAAAAATACAATATAAGGATGTTTTTTTATTGCATTACAATTATCTGATTACTTCACAATAAAGTTTAAACGATTTTATTTTCTTTCACCGTTTCTTTGTATCTATCTAGTATATTTATAGACAATTTCAGTTGTTAATTATTACAATTATATTTTTTTTACAAATGTTCTCTTTAGAATAACAAGTCAGTTTTTTGAGGTTTCATTATAAGAAATTTGCTTATTATTTAAAAATGGTTTACGAGTGACAATGTTGTTGATTAAAAAGTACATTGCATTAATTAGTTGGGACACTTACAACTAATAAAATATTTATTTTAATGGGAAATTTTTATTATATAATAGTTAAGAATTAAAAATTTATTATAATAAATTATTTTAGCTCATAAAAATGTGAGAGCAATCTGGACGCATGGTGGTCTTCTTAGCGTGTACGAAGCCATTTGGAAAGATGTACCAATGATCGTAATGCCTTTCTTTAGGGACCAAAAATCCAATGCAGAAATATTAGTAGATAAAGGCGTTGGCACATATTTGGACGTTAGAACTTTGACCGTACAGAATGTATTGCATGCAATTGAAGAAATACTTTACAATGAAAGGTATTGTATTTACATTGTATTTATATTGTGATTACATTTTTATATCATAATTATTGTTTAAATATAAAATTAATTATATAATCAAATAATATAATATTTTAAATGACGTTTAAACAAATATGAAATTGTATAACTTGGTTAAAAATTTCTTCTAAAAATGATTGCCCATAAAATAACTAATAATAAAAATTTTTCTATGTCTTGATTATAGCTTTTTCTTTATTTAAAACGCGTAAGTTTGAACATTTATTAATAGTAAAACATCTTTGCAGTTATGCAAGAAACATGAAACAGTTATCTAGTGAATTCCGTGATCGACCGTTATCGCCGTTAGATTTAGCTGTTTGGAGCATTGAATACTCCGTCCGTCATCCAAATGGAAGTTTAGCAACGCCGCTTAGATCTCAGAGCTGGATAGAACAGAATTTAATCGATGTCTATGCATTTTTATTCTTTATTCTCATCATAATATTATTAAGTATATACCTTACAATAAAGATACTTATTAATTTATATTATAATCATACATCTAAATTGGGTAAAAACAAACAGGCATAATATCAACAGGCATTGCATGTAGATATTGCAATTAATATTAATTGCACTACAATATTATTGTGCAATTAGCAGTAATTTATATTAATCTAAAAAAGTAAATTTATCGTACAAATATAGAAAATATTATATTAATAAAATATTATATCAATTGTATAAATCTTATAATACTATTATATTTTACATTTATTGTTAGTAATAAAAATTAATCAATATTATAAACTTAAATATTTAATTTTCTATTAGAAAGTTTATATATTTTTTAATTAATGTAAACTCTTTGTTTGTATGAAATAAAATAAACCATTATTAAGTAGTTAGCAAAATATTTATTTAAAAATTTTAGACACATATATTAGCATCTTTGGAATTCTTATTATTTGAATTTGAAGGTGTACGTCGAATCTTGAAGATGTTTTAAAGAAATTGTCTTTAAAACATGTCTTTTAAGTTTGTGAATTATCTGACAATGAGCATGCATAATCTCTTGATCAAATAAAATATTCATACATTTTCTAAATAGCGTGCAGATGGCAATAAGCGATTATTTTTTGTAGAAATTTTAAAAATATCTTCATTGTCAATATTACTGTATTCAGAAAGTGAATATAATGATTAATATCATTATAATCACTTTCATTATTAACACATTTAATATATAGTGTTTATTACATAGATTCTCAAGAAGACACTCTCTTGTTAGAACATTAACATCATAGTATAAGTGTATTTTAAATATGGGCTTATATACCTATATTGTAATTAGTCGATAAAAAATTGTTTTCTTTTTTGTATTTGCGATAAACCGGACATCAAAATGAAGATAAATGGAATTATACAGAATTAGTGAATAAAAAAATCAAAAATAGAGGAAATAAGAGTTAAATATATGTATGCAGAAAAGTAAAAAAGAGACGATTTCAATGATTAATTCGGTAAAGTAGCATTCAAACAATTGAAATATTTAAATTGTAACTATTCTGTAACATCTATTATGATCTATCAGTAATTGTTGTTTGAACAATTGAAAAAAGTGGAATTGAATAAGAAATTTGGAGACAAAAAAAGGGAAGATTTAGTAAGTGAAAAAAATTGAAGTAGAATTTAAATAGAAGAATACGGAGAAAAAAATTTAAGAAAAAAGTAAAAAGATAGTAATAATCAAAATAATCGAAATTAAAGAAGGATTATTGTTTAAAAAGAGAGTCAAACATTTGAATAAACCGAGACGGCCAGCGATTTCAGGTGACCTAGAGCAACCGTCAAGAGCTTTTGGGACGAGCCAGAAGAGCCACTATAGTTGAGGGCAGGAAATATGCGTCCGCAAGACGCTTCATAATCAGCTCACACATCGATAATTTCGGGCAGCCTCGCGGGCCCGCGAAAAATCGACCGCGCACGTCCGGATCACGGCTGGACCCGCGCGGCGAGTCGTAATAGGCTGCGGTCACGCGTCGCGACACTCATGCGCACCCCCAGGCAAGAGGTCAGTCTATCGATCGCGTATCGACTATCGAGCACGACTTATAACGTCGCTTTTGCGTGCAAAACTTCTTGCGAGGGCCTCGCAACGATTAAGTATTCCTGAATCCGTATCAGTATCTCATCACGTGACTTAAGTATTTTATCTCATAGTTTTAAAAATTTGACTGTATTGACCCTCGCCTGAGGGCAGGCCATATAGAAAAGAAGAAAAAGAAGAAAAAACGTTCGAACCAGCGGCGTGCGTGGACACGTGAGTATACGAGAAATCAGAAAGAGAAAGCGAGATAAAGAGTACGCCCGAACGTGATCCCGACCCGGACGAAGACGTGTTCGCGACCCGCATGCAGAAAACCCATGAGGTGACGAAGAAGAGTTCGTATCGGTGAGGTAGCCCTCTATTCCGTAATTGTGTAAAGCCACGAGCAAGTCGAAAACGCTTCTGTGATCAAACTCGCCCTTTTGGTGTTGGTGTCGCGTCCGCTCTTACGGCAACGCATTAATTTTCGATTGGGTGTAGGCGACCGATCTCAAGCGCAAAGGGCTTTCGTCTTTATAATGCTGTCGGCTATCGCGATCCGAAATCTCGCGTACGAGCCTCTAGCACGGAAAGAACAATTTTGCTGAATCCAGATCTGAAAATAATTTTTGTTCAAAATTATTCTGTGCGAAAGTCAAAATGATTGCTTGAATATCAAAACGTTTTATAGCAATACATATCAGTTTTAACATTCCAACAAATTATTTTGCTGATTCAATAAAAAATTATCTTTAGATCTATTTTTAGCAAGATTTTTTAGACCGTTCAACAAAATCGTTCTTTCCATGTGGAGATGTTGTGGTCGTGGGTGAGTCGCAAAGCCTTCGCGTTGTCGCGCGAGTTGCGTCAAGAGAAATATGTATTCGTGTCCGTGTGCGCGGAAACGAGCGCTCGATGGTGCGTCGATTTTTGTAAATTTCTGTCCAGCAGCAACTGAGAAAAACTTAATGTTAATCTCGTGGCGAAGTGAATTCGTAGATTGTGCATCGTGTTGTAAATCGATTATATTCCGTGACCTCTTAGCGTGTCGTACGTCGTGTTGCGTACTTGATCGCGTTTTCCTGATATAAGTATGCGTGTTTGCGTACGTTGTGCAAATATAGAGAAACGAATGGTATCGTGCCGTCGATGAGCTACACCACTGCCGGCGAAACTTTGTAAGGGCTTTCGCGTAGAATAGATCGAACGATCCTTCCAATCAAAAATATCGTTCAATTGCGCCGACTGAATTTCGTCATCGAGCGTGCGGTAGCGAATTGTCACCAAATTTCGCGGAACGTCTCGCGCTGTCGCTAGTGCAATTCGCGTACGCGTCCGTCGCGGAATTAAATCGCGTCGCTCTTCCTTTTGATTACTCGATCTCAATTATATTTGATGTATCACGCTATTGTTTCTCTTTTCTATTTTTTTTTTGTTAATTATCTGTAATAAATGTGCCGTTAAAAAATATTTTTTATGAGCGCAGATGGTGGCTTGGCGAGAAACTTCTGTGTTTTTTTTTCTTTCGACTTATGTATGAATTATTGTGATTTTTTGACGTGTCGTTCTCATTGATCTTGATATTTTTTTCTGATACATGTTATTGCTGAAATATTACAATCTGATTATTTCTGTTGCTTATGTCTTGTGATTTCAGTTACTCGTTCGACTTTGACGTTCGCGTTTGTTACCGCCGTTTCGGATAGTGACGAAACAGTTATCTCGAACATTTACAAGATTCAATTTTGACGTTGGAATTCGTCCTTGGCGGAACTTTACCGATTATAATATTTGGTGAATATAATATTTCAGCTCGTAAACGCGTAACGGAATTCAAGTCCGAAGGTCGAGCTTCGCACATATATTTCGGGTGGGCAAAATATTTCGGATAACAGAGCCAGTTAACACATTTTTGTCTCGTTCTCGGAATCATCTTTGCGCCTAATAATTGAATGGAAAATACGCGATTTTCAATATCGCAAATTTCGCGTTGGAATAATTTAACGACCGTATGAACCCGATGAGGAGTGGATTTTTAAGTCGAGTTGCGAACAGCTGATCGCCGAATTAGAGCGACAAAGACTGCCGACCGACATTTCCGATTCCGTGCTCGGGCTTCGACTATTGCGTCGCGTGCGGACAACTCGTTCGAATTGACATTCGGTAGACGTTGTTGATGCAAAGAAGATGTCTGACTCCGAACATCTGGGCTTCCCTGAGGAGGAAGCTGCTCGACCGGATAGTCCTTTCGAGGCCGCGGGAGACTCGCGGGTGCAACTCGATCTCGGTACCTCGCACGGGGGTAAATGCCGTTTATCACAGAGTTCGGCAGTCGCCGTTCTCGAGATAATGCACGAATGGAATTTAAAATTTTCGAGCGCGCACGGAGAAGACGCTGAGACTTTTTTGTTTTCTGTTGAGAATGTGCGCGAACTGATTCCAATGAACGACGAGGATGTCTTACGGTGCCTACCTTTCTGTTTGTCGGGTATCGCGTTTCATTGGTTTCGCGGAAAACGGTCGCGACTAACAACATGGGTTGCTTTTAAAACGGCATGGCGAACACGTTTCGAGGATCCGGACTTTCAATTGGCGCTACACGACGAGATCATGCGACGTACGCAAGAGGAGCGCGAATCCGTTCTTGATTACCTAAACTGTCTCATAGCGCTATTCGATTGCTTGTCGCCACCATGGAGCGAGGCCGAGAAGTTCATTTATGCTCATTACAATATGTTGCCGCGTTTGCAGATAATGCTACACCCAAAAAAAAAATAATTTTAATATTAGTGGAATCCGCTAAATTTTAGAGGATTTTATTCTTGTATATGGCCTCAAGAGGAATCCTCTGAAATTAAGAGGAAAATATTCTGTGCACAATATTCTAATAGTTAGAATAATTTCGTCTTGCATTTACAGTACAAATCTTGTACTGTAAATCTATATTTATAATGCACATTATTTGTACTGTAGTTTTTCAGTATGTACAATGAATAACGGAACGCAGTCTTACTGCGTCTGTTTTTGCAAATGCAGCGCAACACTTCAATCAATCGTCACGCGGCAGAACGCAGCGATACACATTGCTTTTCGTGTTACTCATATCGCACGTAAGAGAGCATTCCGCTTGAAAAAAACATATTCCTCTTAATACAAGAGGAAAACCGAAAAATAATATCTAATAGATTTTAGATGAACAGTTCACTTTATTGGAACAGGAATACTCTTTCTGTAAAAGTTTTTGCTTAAAATATGGGATTAGAGGAAATTTCACTTTATAACTAGAATATTTTTTTTTGGGTGTACCACAACACACCGTCACCGATTTAGATTCGCTAGAATTATTAGCGAAAAGTTGTTGTCGAGCCGCGCAAAGTTACCGTGCGCCACCCCCGCCTGAACAATTTTTATTTCCGGAGTTAGCGTATCGGCCGACGAAGGATGGAATCTGAATTTTTTTTTATACTTCCATTTGTCTTCTTTTTTTGGGGTGCCGAAGGGACTAATATTAATTTTTGTTTTGTTTTCGTTTTATTCTTCTTTTGTTCAGTAAACTTTGTTCCTGTATGATGGAACCAAAATAAATGTAATTTTTTTGGTACTGATGGGGTAATGAAAACTATCTGACTATGTTCCCTCTCCCTCTTTCCGTTATTCCTCACCTGGCTTATCCCGACACTTGCTCGTCGCAAATCAGACGATGAAAAAGGAAGAGACGTGCGAGAGTAAACGGGAAAACGCGATGCCGACGTTCCGCGGCTGCGAGAGTCAGGAGTCTCGGTCAAAGGGGGTAAGTGTTATTCGGGAAGCCCGATACTAGGATTTCATTCGTTTTTTTTTCGCTTAATCAAATTATTTGTGTTTGTCCATTATGAAAAGCTTTCTCGTTGGAGGTTTCGGTGTCGTTTATAAAAGTCGCATTAGCAACTTCTTTGGCAGCTCGTGATTAAAGGGGGATATCTGAGCCGGTACTGTCTCTTGGTGTATAGGAGAGTTGTGACGTTGCAGTCCACTGCAGCGAAGCAGCGTCCTGCCACCGTCATAGGGAGGGTTTGCGCCTGATGCCGGGCCGGCACATTTAAAGAAAGAACAAAACCGGGATCTTCAGGGACTTAGAAATTATATTGCACGCAGTATTTATTTTATTTTATATTTTTTTTGTACTTTGTATAATTGGACGTCTCGCCGGGCGTAAACGTCGCCATGACGAGGAGAACAGAGGAGACGACGAGGGAAGTAACAGCGAGAAAGGTTCTCCCGCGAACCGGAATTCCTGACAGAGGATGAGGAAAGGAATGCGCACGATCCGGGCACGTGGCCATGCGACGAGCATGAGGAGCACAGCGGGGAACAGCGAGGAAGGCTGGCGCAACACCCGGGTAGGGTGAGACGGCCGGCGAATCCAGCGATTCTACAAGGATCCGGGTTTATCCGAGAGCTATCGGAACGACCCGCAGAAGCCGCGCCGTGGTGAAAGGCGTAGGATATGCCCGCAGGGGGTCCCAGCCGATACAGTGGGATCGCGAGGCACTCACGGAAAATTCGCCTGAATACGCCCGTGTCCTGACTGGGTCCGCGCGGCGGATTATAATCGACCGCGGCCACGCGCCACGACTGTGGACACTAAAATGACCAATGGGATCACAGTGAAGCAAAAACTTGGCGTGCCCGCATTTTGTGTATATCTTATCAATTAAATATTGATGCAATCCGGGCACGCCAAGGATTAATATTTAATTGATTAATTTTTGCTTCACTGTGATCCCATTGGTCATTTTAGTCACTTTAAGCCTGTTTTGTGAAACTTAAAAATATTTGGAAAGACAACGGCATTAAACTTTTGCTGCATGTACTTTTGGATGATTAAACGGTTTATTAAAAAGAAATTTTTGTTTCTATGTCTAATCAAATACTTGGCAACTTGTATGATCTCATAATTGGTTTTGGATAATTTTTATCTGTTAAAATAATATTTTTGGTTTAGGAAGAATGTAACTTACGATACTTTTTTATATACTTGGCGTAATCTTTTTTTTTTTAAGAGTTTTGGTAGGATACAACTTTTCATATACTTTAGGAGTGCCTAACTCTTCCAATGTATCATCTATAGTACCAAGTCTTTTTATGAACATCCGCATTCTCTGGACAATATTATACAAAAATACAAATATTTATAAATCGTATTTATGTAAAAATTATTTAAATAGTTTACCTATTAAGTGTCTGCTGTAAAGACTTACAATAGAATAAATTAAAAATTTTTTTTATAACTTACAATTAGTCTAAGTGTATATTGAATGCGTATGCATACATACCTTGTATTGATATGAACTTATGAAAATAGATATAATGCTAACGAGTGAGTTCAATGTAATTTTGATTAGATTATAATTTATTTGAAACCATTTTTCTGCTTTGAGTCCAACCACTACATAATAATAAAGACAACAATAAGTGATCCACAGTGTTGTAAAAAATATCTAAATAAGTTTTTTTCCCAGAGTATGGATGCCTAACCCGAAAACGCGAAAGGCCAGAAGTAAAGAACTATAGCTTGTTGTATAGTAGTCACCATTTACAATTGTAGTTTCTACCATCAACTGATATCGTATGTCTGTTGAATTGTGTTTAATCAGATAATTTGTACAGCAGCGGGATACTATACGTAGATCAATACATTAACATTACGTGTTATCTAATTTCTCCGTAAACATACACAATGATGTAGTCGATCTATGTCTCTTGACACCATTAACGCTAATGATGGTAAAATAGTTTATAGCTTATAGACATTTCTCATTTAAAATATTTACCTTTATATTAGAATTTTTATTAAAATTATATGACAGATAGGAACTAACAATAAGTAGTTGTTTTATACCCAAAAAGTCAATTTCTAAACATTATCTACATGTCTTTATGATTAATATGGATTGACATTTCAAGTAAAAAAAAATTATTGTTTTATAAATTGCAAGATTAATTGATCAAATTGTAACGTATTAATATTAAAGAAGCTTTTATTTAATAGAAATAAATACGTACAATTTATAAACAATATAAATTTTAATGTGATAAATTTATAATACATAAAATACATTAGTAATATATAAAAAATATTAAATTAACTTTACTGTAATTTACACTGCATATTTTATAAATTATTATATTTATTTATAACTTTAGAAAATTACAATACTAAACAAAAATACAAATATTGAATAATAAGCTAGAAAGTTAATGTGAATAATTTCACAATTGTGTCCTACTATTTGTTATAAATACTACATTATATTATTTCTGTTATTTAGATCCATGTAGGAGCAAAATCCAATTGCGCCATAAAAATAAGAGCGGTGAGAATCCAAACGAAGAACTAAAGAGAAACATGAAACAGAAATATTATTTGTAATTTTATATCAAAGTATGTTAAGTTTTATAGAGGTATGAATGATATTAATGATTAACCTTACGAATAAATCCATAGCCATAATAAAATAGACCCAAACCGCTAAACTTCAAGGGCCGTAAGGATATTTGCAAAACAAACTGGTAAATCTGCGTTACATAATATGCACTCTTTATTTAAATATATTTAAGTAAAGATCATATAAAGATTATAAATAAAAATTATATGCTTATATAAGTCAAGAAATGGTCATATTGGAACTTATCTTACCTCTTCGCGTACCTCGTCAAAATAAATAAGATTTGCCAATTTATAAATAATATTCTTGGTCTTCTGTGCCTGAAATAATATAGTATTACTATAGCGTTTTACATCCATAATAATTATTATTTCTATATTAATACTTATATTATATTTGTACTTTTACATAAAAAAGAAATTTCTAAATTTTTTATTTTTTATTTTTATGATTAAAAAATGTATTTTTTTATTATATTAATATTTGTTTTAATGTAATTATTATTTACAATTAGTCTTTCAAAGAAATGGAAGATTATATTATTTACTTTTTTTGTATAATTTTTTTTAAAATTACCTTAGTGCTAACGCTTTCACAAATGTGATTTAATGATATGAATTTTATCATAAATATAATAAACCACACGTCGCTAGAAAGCAATATGTATATTGCCAAATCAGTTTGAAACACTATTTTTGCGTGTAATATTATGTAGTATTTAAAATAAAACATTGCGTTTAAGACAGCGAAATAGGCTATCATTTGTAGAGTCATTTGTATTCCGAAGAAGTTATTTATATTGTGAGCTATTTGACAAAGTTCCGAATGAAGATGTCTAGAAAGAATATTTTTAAGAATATTGTGCTAATAAATAAACAAATAAATATAGGTATTAGAAAAAACACACACATATGTACCCAGCAAACACAGATGTATCTACTTTATATACTCGTTTAACATTTATATTACATCTTACAATCAGTTATATTCGGTGATTGCTGGGCATATACATAACATATAATTGATTTAAATTAGTTTTAAAATTGATTTTCTATCAAAAGATTTGTTACAACGTAAATTATTATAGAAATTGTTTATAATTCGATGGACAGTCTGGGATGCAGTTGTACATGCGACAAATTAAATAGTTTTGTAGTACAAATGATTATATTCTGATTTCGATTTTCAAAATTGACTTCGATATCTAGGTTGAAATTCTCTTCAGTTGCCTCTAATGGACATAATTAAAGAGGATTTCAATAGAGATCAAACCGTTTTCGAAATTGCTATTGCAATATAAATTTTTTTCCTAAAATTTAATTGTTATATACAATCACCCCCTAGATTTGCACTCTAGTTATCGAATTGTAAGAATTATGTTAACGGGTAAAACAAATAAATTTATTTAGTCATATCAATTAAAGGTTATACTTATCACATAAATAAGAAAATTTGAAATTTACATTACGGTCCATAATATACGTTTACGATTCTTAGCATTTCGAATATAGTGGCTATTAACAAGAGTTTTTTTCCACATGCACCTTAATCCACAGAATTCTGTTTCCGATAATTGTTCACAACAGCTATTTATTTTATCCAGCCTTGTACCAATATATCTATAATTTTAAAAATATTTAAGAAAAACATAATTAAATTTTGTAGGCGTATAATAGAGTAAAAATATGAAAAACTTATCCATTTAGTTTCTTTTACATAAAGTTTTATAATTTTGTAAAATACAAAATTTTTATACTGTCTATATAATACAGAAATGTATTACAAATTTTTTAACATACATGATTGGATAATGTAGACTTAATGTAGAAAAATGCTTATTTACGAAATATGACATTAACATAGAATAATTAAATCTGTGTTGTACTTTGTGTGTTACATTTATTTCAAGAAGTTAAGAATTTATCTTGAGTCAAA
The DNA here is from genome assembly GCF_000956235.1 of Wasmannia auropunctata. Classification (NCBI taxonomy): domain Eukaryota; kingdom Metazoa; phylum Arthropoda; class Insecta; order Hymenoptera; family Formicidae; genus Wasmannia; species Wasmannia auropunctata. The sequence continues at coordinate 36,897 of NW_012027305.1, forward strand.
TTATTTAAAATAAATGTTATTATAAAATGATTATAATGAGATAAAATTTGTAAACCTTAAAAGAAGAGCAAATGTTATATCCATGATGCTGTTAACGTATGTTGAATAACTCAGAACGATAGGAATAAGTATGGCTCTTATATCACCCTGTGCTACTATGCTCAATAAAAAATCGAAAGTCCATGATGTACAGATTATTAAAAACCACATAATCAATGCATATCTTGTCAAATTTCGCAATTTTTGATATTCCTTCGGTATACCGAGCTCTTCCAATGTATCATCTACAAGATCCAACTTTTTCATATACTGCCGGTATGTCTGAGAACGACAGCGTCAAGAAAATTTATAAAATTAGAAGATGTTTTTTGGAATTAATGTAATGCATATACATATGATACTTTTATTTGTAAAGCAATGTACGTGATAAAAAGTCTATTAAAATTGTACATTAAATTATTTAATACAAGATATATTAAAAACAAAATTTTTTAAGTTTTAAGCTCCTAAAAAAATAATTTAATCTATAATAAGTAATTTGAGTATATATTTTACATATATTTTATATATATATTTTACACGTTTTTAAACATTAAAGTTATTTATAATATTAAAGCTAATTTACATTTTTAAAATGTGCTATTGTACGTTGTTTATGTGTCCTATTTTAAATAATAAATATTACACATTATTAAAACGAAAACAGTAAATAAAACAGTAAATATATACCTCGTGTTTGCAAATGGTGATAGTTATGGATATTATCGTTACAAACCAACTCATTGTTACCATAAAAATTGTCAATAAACCATTGAACACTTTCTTCAGTGAAAACAAGATCGTCGAATAATATACTATGTAAGCATAAACACTCCACACAGTTAATATATAAAGAATACTCAAGCAATATCTCGGCTGGTTTAAGGGATATCTGAAAATCCCGAAACCTAAAAAG
>NW_012027305.1:38919-92022 GCF_000956235.1 Wasmannia auropunctata
ATACTTGGCAATTTGTATGAGCTCATATTTATTTTTGGACAATTTTTATTTGTTAAAATAATATTTAGGTTTAAGAAAGATGTAAGGTATGATACTTTTTTATATACTTGGCATAATCTTTTGCTTTTTTTTAAAAGAGTTTTGATAGGTAGCGTTTTTCCGCGATATTCAGTTAAGTTATAATAATTCTTGTTTTAAACTATAATTTTATTAATTTGATAAGTGTTAGCGTCTACATCAGACTATTATTTTTTGTTTTAATTGTTTGTTATACTTTTTCTAGTATATATAATATATGCGTCTGATTTGACGAAAAACAAAGAAGTAAAAAGAAGGGAGTAATACAAGCAGATTTGACTACATAAAATTGTATTTTTTTTTTAATTTCTATTTTTAAAAAATAGTATTGAAAGCACTACATAAAATATATAATATGCTTGGGAAAGAAGTAAAAAGAAAAAGTGATAAAAGCAGATTTGGCTACATAAACTTGTATTTTCTTTTTTTGTAAATTTTATTTTTTTTAATAGTACTGAGAAAGCACTACATAAAATAGAATATTACACAAGGATTTAACTAGCGATTAAAATATTGTAGATGACATATTAAATATATTATATATGTTATTTCTCCATAAGACCATTTCTTCAAGCTTCCGCCTTCCTACACGCTGAAAGAAGACAATAAGCCAGGTCGATCATGTTCGAATGAGATAGAAGTATTGGCTGTACTTCCATACTTCTCTCAAGTGATACACACGATGCATCTTTCTCGTATTAGATCGCGTAAGAGCTAGCAAATTGCTAAAAATGCACGCGGCACACTTGTATATTAACTTACGTTCGTTTATTGAAGATGTGATCCACCTTTCATACGCACGTTTCAAATCTCGCGAAGAAATAATTGAAATTCTTGTGCATCGTTAGATTTGTCATAAAACGTTCTATAATGCCACATATTACAAATAAAATACGTTTATTTTTCAGAAACCGTGTTTCTATATAGGTATATAATTCGAGAGCTCGACGATAAAAAGACGTAAGCAAGAAATAAACAAGACACAACGAATTTTCAAAACGATGATTAATTCTTACTTTAATTAACAAAAATATTAACATTTTTTAAATTGATTTGAAAAATAACGCCCATAACAGGTCAACATAACAATTTCTGCCCGAGGAAGTATTTTCGTCTGAAGTTTTAAATCTAATTACGTATCTCTTCTATAAGTATATTCATGTTATCGCGTTCAATTTAAACGCGCCGCACGCGATTATTTGTAATCGGCCTATTTCGTATTATGTATAATGTGTTATGCGTTATGAGCGTTACGTGTCACGTATTACGCATAGCACAAGCTGTTTGACAAAAAGATCTGTGTTTCCGTTAATGATCGATCTCGTACGTGGTGCGACGCGGTCCGGCGGTTTATTATGGTTCTACGCTGTGAAAATCTTGCTTTTACGCGCAAGCATTACGAGTTCGACGAAATCATGCCCTTTCGCAGAAGTCCAAATGTACAGCTACGTTATGTGCTCGCGCGGGTCGCGTGACAATCGTCCCCGCGTCTGGATCTCCTCGTGAGCTTGAAGTAACATGGTTTCGGCGACAAGGTGAAACCGTCATAGCCGTCCAGGTCCGGCTTACCGTGCTCGGTCGAGATCTCCACGTTGAAGTAATGCACGACGTAGGTTAAAAACAGGAATAATGTGGAGCGGGCCAACTGCTCGCCCAGACAGCGTCTCTTACCTGAAATGGGAAACAGTCGTTCGCATTCTCGCAATTAGTCCCGAACAATGGCGAATTGATTATCTTTCGTATACCTACCTTAATTCGCGAAGGTTGAAAAATGTACGCAATACGGAGGAAGGGAGGAGAGAGAGAGAGAGAGAGAGAGAGAGAAAGAGACAGGAGTAGAAATGACTTTTGCGCAAATGATGGTTGCGAAAGTGGGACATTAGCGGCTACATTTCGACGCGTTGATTGCGTCTCTCTTTGTAGCTTCTTTATTGAAACTGACCTAAACCGAAAGGTAAGCTGCAGTTACTCCGACAGAATCGACCCTGCTCGTCTAGAAATCGTTGTGGTCGGAATTCGTTCGGTTTTTCCCAGTAAACTTCGTCATTGTGAACACTATGAAAGTTGAAGAGAATAATCGTGTCCTGCAAAATAATGACCCTCTTATAATTTGGGCACATAATAGAACGCAATTTAGAATGCAACATGTTTTATCGATAATTAATCGGCAAACTTTGATATATACGTGTAGATATTTTATTTCTTTTTTTTACTGATGGAGGCTCGAAGAAATCAGCAAAAATGAAGCGTACGCTTATATTTATTTTAGAAATAAATATATATATGGAAAAAATCAAGAGTCAAAAATATTAATTCCTGTATATTGAAGTTTGCTACAGTTATCCATAACCAGATACCACCTACTAGTCTACTACCTTGGGAATTTGGTAACCAGATACTACCTACTAGTCTACTACCTTGGGAATTTGGTAGCCGTTTAAAGAAACGTCCTTCGCGGTTGCATGTACGCCGAGTGGAGCCAAAATTAGATATCTTTGTACCTACACCAATTTCATACTCGTGTCATTACGTTGTAACCAGAATATAGATATCATCGCATTTAATCATTTTCTGAATTATCATTATCTTATTATTAACAGTATTTATTGGCAGGTATATATTTTATTGAAGCTACTCTATTTATTATGCCTGCATGTAAAAAATCATGTAAAAGTCAATTAAATCACAATAACATATATTTTCTATTGTAAATTGTTTTCTAACTATCATAAATTATTATTAGAATCAAATAAATTATTTCTCTAGAAAGCTCTGATATGTTTAAAAATTAATTATTAATAATATTTTGTTGCAATGGGACTTTTCTTGAATCTATCTATCTTTTCTCGAATCTTAAATCTTTCTGTCAGCTATCAATGAATTATATACTCCGTCGCGACAGGATTGCACATAATAATCTATATTCTATAGTTCATATCTTTCTTCTTTCTTACATTACCTCGGCCAAGAAAGCTTCCGTTAGTGGCAAGGATGGTAAATCATCCTCGGTTGGAGCTCGTGACCTACCAACGACACCGTCCAACTCGGTCTGAAGTATCCTCAACCATTTCGGATTTAGCGACAGGAAGAGAAACGTAGTCACTAAGGTGTCAGTGGTCGTCTTCGACCCGGCCAGGAGATCAAGACACAGTGTCAATAAATTCTCACCTGCGGCGTGAAACATGTACACATATGTCATGTACACATGTGTCAACGGTAATTTGTTATTTATTTCGTCGTTACATCGTTGCATGTGAAAACTTAATTAATTACTAAACGAAGGAAAATATTCACAAATATAACACAATCACATGCATATCTCTTATTAATTTCAATCACCGTTACAAAGGCATATATGCCTTATCTTTCTTAAAATATTTTATTTTTGTAAAATTTCGACAAATAAAACATATGTATACGTATACGCATATTATCTATATTTAATGCATTAAAATGTACTTATATGATTAATTAAATATAACTGTAATAAATAGTAATATTTAACTCAATTTCGAGTAATTTTTTGACACATTACAGGTTAAAACTATTAGTAAATTAAAACATAATAGTGAGTCATTTTTTATTAAATTATTAGTTAATTTCAACGTATGCACATAGTAAAAAACACATTAAATTTTAGTCAAATTTAATACATTTCTTGAGTTAAATTTTTTAACTCCATTGTCTTAGTTAAATTAACAATATATTTAGTAGGAGCAGTGGCGACTTCAAGGAATGGTTAAAAATGACTCAATTTAAGTTTAATTTGACACTATAAATTTAACAGTGTATAATTCCGGAAAGGTTCTCTGATACTTTGTAAAAATATCGCAGACCAACTAACGTAAAAAGTTTAAGTGCAAAAAAAACTTAATAAAAATCAATCATAAAATTTAATAGAAATAAAGTGAGTAAGTAATAATTAATTTAATTTAAGCAAGCTTCAAGTGTTTAGATAAAATGTCAAGCTTTACATTGTGCGATACACAACTAACTTACGATCAAAAATCGTATTTTCATTTTTGTTATTTTTACGAATCTCCAAAAGAAACGCGTCAATCAAATCACGTGGTTGGTCGGATAATTCTCTCTCGTGTATCTTGATCTCCTCGTCGAGGAAGCGCCACAGCTTATTGAGAATCCTCATTAGTTCGTTGTAGCCTGACAATTCCGGAATCACGAAACGTAGAAAAGGCATTTGCGAAATCACTCCACCCATGGTATTTATTAATCTGTGTTAAAATGTGGATGTTTTATCTTGCGAAAATAATTGTGTGTCTAATTGAGTGTGTGTTTCGCTAAACAACACGATTACCTAAAGGCATTGTGAAGTGTTTCTAACGTTTCTTGCAGTTTTTGGTCCTCATACTCGAATCTATGCCCGGCGATCGTGATCCACAGCGAGTTGAGCACCGCGACATCGAAGACCCTGTGCATCATCACCGCGCCACGCTCGCTAATCAGTTGTAGATGATCAACGAGATTCCGAGCCTCTAGGGTCAACTGTTCTTTCATAATGGACTGACCTATGCCAAACATCCGCAGATGTTGCATTGTAAATTTACGAGTCTGCGACCAAGTGGAACCCTCAGAGAATAGAACGCCTTGAATAACAAATGTCGCTTGAATAACGAAATGAGAGAAACACAAAGACTTTATTTCCTGTGTCGAAATGTTGTTAAAAAAGTGAATAATTTTCAAAATCTTTGACGTATTCATTTTAAATGTTACGAATTAATTTCGCTTACTGTATACAGTTGCGTACCCTTTCTTTTCCCGAACGATCGTACTCTGAAGAAAAATCCGTCTGGTCGGTTATTGAATTCATCTTGAAGAAGAGCTTTCTTCACCAGATCGCACGTCGAAATCACCACCACCTTTTGATTACCAAGTTTTAACCCTAATATCGGCCCATACGTACGCGCCAGGTCTTGCAGAGCCAGATAAATGTATCCGTATTTCGAACGTAGCCGTGAAAACTTCAGTAAACATCCGAGTAACGGTATCCACATTGGCCCTACGTGGTCAATATTTGTACATGGAGTTTCATAATTAGAAATATTAATGTAATATTAATTTATAATCTTTAGTATTTTTGCCCACACCAAAAATATCGAAAGATCGTCATATATCGGTTACTTGTCAAATGTTGACATTATTAACATTAGAATATCTTTGGATCTAAACTTTAGATTAAGATACATGTATACTTATGAAGTAAGATGAAGTTAATTTTAATAATCTCCTGGGACTTGAGTGCACATCGGATATCATTTTTGTAACGTAATGTCTATAAAAGCGTGATTATAACGACTATTTCTTTCACACTTTGTCACGCTATACACGCATTTCTCAAAAAATAACTTAATATTTATCGACATATCTTTATTAATGATTATTACGATATATGATATTAATTATTAAAGATAAAAACTTTGGACAAATGTAAAAATTTCAGTGAAAATTATTTTGGAAATTATAGATACAAATTAAGAAAATGAAATATCATCTATGGTGGAACTGAATTCCAGAAATAAATTAAATATTCACGAAATAAATATATTCCGTTCGAAACGCGTTTTTCAAAACCCTATGACTTTCTCTCGAAAGATCAGCTTTCTGAATTAAGTGCTTTCAGAGATATTAACTTGTAATGTCTGTGTCAAGACATCTATTAGTATGTGTTGTATATTTGCAACGTGAAAAACAACGAAATCGTTCTTACTTGAAAAAGATATATGAATGAAAAGTGCAGTTATTGTGTGAATGTTTGGGCACTAATTGCTCGCAATATCACAAAATTAAAAGCTTCAAAAATGTCATATTATTATTGAATATTTTGTTCCACTTACCGGGTGGATAATTTCTCGGCTTCATGCAATCGTAGATGCAATAAATACAAATAAAGGTGCAGAAAAGTGATACCGTCAGGAGCAGCATCTTTGGATGTTTCGAGATGTGTCACTTTGTAATTTCTGCCTAGCTTTATGAATCTATGCTCTATATATTTATATGTCCATACACACACACACACACAGACACGTACGCACGCACGCACCAAATATATACATATGGTAAACTGCACATATGGTATACGAAACGGTCCTAGTCGCTACGTCGATCCTATCAGGCGACCCTTATGAACCCGAAACAAAAATATCATTTTTGTCATCGTCTCCACCCTCTCGGAGTACGCTCGCTCTCATTTTGAATCTGGCTATTAAAACACGACGATATATTTTTTTAACTGGGATGTACCTGTTACGAATAAATTTAGCATCGATAAAAAGATCGCGGGAATCTGTATTTGCTTAATTCGTAGATACGAAAATTTATTTCTCAAAATGATATATATCAAATAAAAGTATTAATTGATTAAATTAAAAATGCATGCATTAACTAGTTTTGTATTGTTTTATTGAAAGGTAACCGGACAACAGAATTGAAAATTGGTGAAATTAAAGACGTTATAATTATCAAGTTTTCTTTTGACAAATTCCCGAGGAGAAAACGAATTCAGATTCATTTATTTGAGAATAATAAGATCGTCACCCCGAAGAGGCTGGCCCTGGACGCAAGAAAATTTACGGAATATTTATACAATACATATACTTAAAATTGTTATTGAAGACGATGTTTTTTATCAAAAACTCGATTTTTGCAAACTATTATAAAGTTATCAATTCATTACAGTACATTTGACCCCTTATTTCACTTTCACGCATACGACGCGACGTAGCAATTTGGAATCCTGATAATTATTTTTTATATACTTACCTTACCCTATATATTATAAATATGTAAGTCAAAGCTGTTGAAAGATGAATATTTTAGCATATTCAACGCTAATTAAAATCGGAAGAAAACGCTTATTTCCTTGCAAGTTTCTCTTCTCTCTCCAAGAAAGATTGTTCTCTGTATATTAGAGAGAGAGAAAAGACCATTAAGGGGATGCTGAAGTCCTGTTTTATCAATTGAAATTTCGGCCAAATTTGCACGAGATAAAGCAAACTATTCACAGTAGGCCTGTTTTTTATAGCTGAACTGCTGCACTAGTTCACAGTTTATTTTTCTCTTTCTACATTGGAAGAAGAAAGATAAACTCTGAACTAGTGTAGCCAGTTCAACTATAAAAAACAGACTTATTATTTCTACTTCCTCGCACGCGCCAGTAGCTAGATCTTGCTAATTTATTTATACTATGAGCATTTTATTAAATAAAGAATATAATATATAAGTATAAACATTTTAGGAATATTTAGCTATTTTAATCTCCAGGTGGCAAATATATAAATCCAATAGACTGTTTGTAGATTATTTTTCTGCTGTCGGCATTACAAAGTCGATAAGTAAGTCTATCTATATTTGCAGCAGCAAACAGTTTAAAGCTTCCTTCTTTTCCGTTCATGGTATAAGTCGATAAACTATCATCAGTGTAATAGCAATTATTGAAATTAAAACTGTCAATCAATATATATGTACATACATACATACTACATATATTATAATAATATAAAAAACTCTTTATTTAATTTTTTGACAATAGCAAAATATTTAAATTACAAAATAAAATTGATTTTTTACTTAGTTTATTTTTTGTAAAATAAGTACATTTACGTATTGTATGCTTATTCAAAATTTTGTTGGTTATAAAAAATATTGCAAATATGTATATTACAATAATAAAGTTATAAATTAATTAATTTTTTTTAAATAAAAGTGGGTATAAATGATTTAACATGACTTAACATAAAAAATTTTTAATAATAATTAGACATTAGTTTAAAATTTTCATAATAGATATGTTTTTATAATTAAACGTTAGTGTCAAGAAGACAAACACATGATTATATTTCAAAAAGACGTCTTCAAAATCAGTGTAATAAAGAAATTATGTAAGTTATAATAGATAATACGCTGTTTATAGTTGAATGAGGTATGTACATACATAAGTGAGATATACAGGGTGTCCGGTACTCAATGGTAAAGCGCTCGTGGGCAGGTAGAGTGAGCTAAACTGTATCGAAAAGTCCTCCACTATTTTGGGATCTTCGTAATATTTATCGAGATACCAATCATTAAAAAAAAATTTAAGCCAAGTATATATAGAATCGTACATACATTACATCTTTCTTAAACCATCATTTTAGTCAGGTCATTTAAGTCATTTCAAGCCTATTTTAAGAAACTTAAAATTATTTAAAATGACAATGGTATTAAACTTTTGCTGCATATACATATACATAATACATATATTTGGTTTAAACAATTTATTAAACAATTATTTTTAGAATAAAATATTTTTGTCTCTATGTCTAATATCAAATACTTGGCAATTTGTATGATCACATATTTGTTTTTGGACAACTTTTATTTGTTAAAATAATATTTTTAGTTGAGAAAAGATGTAATGTAGGATACCTTTTTTTATACATTTGGCGTAATTTAAAAAAAAAATAATTAGTATCTCGATAACTATTGTGAAAATTGCAAAATGGTAAAGGACTTTTCGATTCAGTTTATAGCCTACTCTACCTGCCCACGAGCGCTTTACTATTGAGTAAACGACTGTATAATATGTTTTTTAAATGTGTATAATATGATAGGAGATTTAACTGCTGAAGAACGATCTAATTTACTGTTATCTCCTAAATTACCATTAGACTAAAGATTGACTTTTGATCAAAACATCTGCAATTAAATTTATATTAAGTTTGAAATATTAGTTATTTTATTATTGGTGATATTAACATGTAGGTACATTACGTGTGATTGACGTGTATTACTTATAACTTTTAACGTATTATTATAACTTTTAACGTTTGTGGTATTGTTGAAACACGAAATTTTTTTTACCTGTCAAATGTATAATATCAACAAACATCAAAGATTACTTGAGTTCTAAAAAGTAATTTTCCAAAAAAAGAAGAATTGCTTCGAAGTAGCTTTGAATCACGAAAAAGTGATAATTTTGAAAAGTAAATAAATATTTAATTAAAAATCTATTCATATATATCTCTCTCTATCTCTCTCTTTCTCTCTCTCTCTCTAAAATATAATATGCTTAATACTGAAATTAACTTTTCAGAAATTAAATTTAAAAGTTTAACTTTAAATTATAATATAAAATAATTCATTATTAACGGAACAAATCATAATATTTTACACTAATAACGTAAATTAAGTTTTATAAATATTTTGATGGTGGAAGGAGAATAAATGTTCAATAATTATTTAGAAAATGAAATCTTAAATATTCTTTTAAATGGTTTGCTACTATAAGAGAAATATTAATAAACGAAGTGTATATGTTTGCACTCAAATATACTTGGCACACTTCCGGAGAAGAGCAAAGATATCCTGCGAAGGCTTCAAAACGGCCCTGACTCCAACGCGTGAAAGATGCATCGATGCATTTCGCAGCGCGGGTGGCCTTGCCACGATTGGCCCGGCCGCACCGGTGCATCGCGCACAGCCCGCGCACCGCAGTGCACGGCTGCAGTCGAGTCATTATGCAGGTACTGCTGCCTGTCGCTTCAGCTCGCCCGTGACCGCAGACCGACGTTGAGTGTTGACTGTCGCTGGTGTTGACTCCCAGTGCACTTGCATCCCGACGCGATCCCTGCACTCGTCCCGTCGCCACGTTGCGCCGGTGAACCGCCGAATCTATTATATCACACTGAATGTGATTTCCGGTGTGTATGACAAAACTACGAGACTACCGTTTCGCCCCGTTGCTGGATCGTGTCTCGCTTTCTCGCAATGTGCTCATTAATCTTTCAAGCGTATCAACTACATAGAGAGCGGCTCCTTTTACCTTGATCGTAATAACTATTTTATTTTGCATTTACCTAAATTGCATTAAAGTATGTTTTCTTATCACGTGCAATATTATTTTGTGATAAGAATCACTATATTTAAATGAGACTTTAATAGCGTTTCCTCGTCAGAATTAGCATTAATAAGAAAATTCAACAAGCATGTTTCTGAACTTGAAGTAACGTTGTGGAAAATTGTAATGAGAAATTTAAAACTACTGTTGAAGATATTCAGGTTTTATTTTAAAGAGAATCTCTTTCTTAATGGATTTTGATAGAGATATTTGGTATTTTCGTTTGATTCTCTCTAAGTTTATATACAAGGAGAACACGCGAGAGAAATGCGAATGCTAAAATATATTTAACCTTAGGTACACCGTAAGATAATTGAGGCCAAAGACCTCGTCTCTCAATTGAGTTCTGACCTCTACACTTATATCGCCTATCTTCGTTTAAACAGCTCGAGTATTTTATCTACTATTTTCACAAGCTATATTTTTACCGACAAACTTTGGGAGTTGCAGTCCATAAATCTCAATACACAGCAATTACTTCCAACTTAAATCACAGCGTCGCGATGCAAGCTGGCCATCGTCGAGGGCTATTATGCGGCTAGCTTACGATTCGTAACTTTGTTGTGGGCGCCGATCGATCGTACTTTTCGAATCGCAAAGGATTCATGCTGAATTCGAAGGACTCACTCGGCACGTGATAGTTCCTACCGAAGAAATTCGCTTTTACGGGGCCGACGAACCTAATCAAACAAAGTCAAGGACGATCACGTTAAGATACGGTACTCCCTTTTATCGATCGTATTATTGGAGGGTTCCGATAGGGCTTGAGCCATTGGGAGATTAAAACTTAAAAAAAATTGGTAGAACAATTCAGCTAAAACTGAAACCTTTAATGGGGAAGAACGATCTATATTTAACTCATTACAGGGGAAGGCTATAATGTACCGAAAAGATAAGAAATAAGAAGAGATGGATATTCAAATATTTTAGAGCTGTTTATTAGATAAGCCGAACCTTTCAATATCAGTTAATTACAATATTTGCTTTACGATTTTATTATATAATAACTGATTTGTTATATTATATTTATTTTATTGATTTGTTGTATTGTATTTATATTCTATTAATGTCAATTATCGCAAATTCTTTTTTTAAGTTTATTACTTTTTAATTTTTTATGAAGATCTTTTGAAAAGTACCAACAAATTATTATTTGCTAATTTTGTTAAGAATAAGAAAACTATTTATTGTTCTAAAGTTAATTTTAAAATAATAATTTGATTAATTTTGTTTTCGCGACTTTGCACCGTACATTTTATATTAATTTTAAAACATTTATTATTACTGCAGATCGGTATGGCACGTGAAAATTATGAAGCTGAGAAAAGTTTGATAAAGAGAAGGTATACTTTCACTTTATTTCTTTCTCGGTTTAATAAATGGAGTCTTAGCTAATGCTATTACGATGTTATTACAATATTGAGAACATAATTTGAGGCTTTCTCTATTTAAGAGATTTAAAAGGATTGAAATGAAGGAGAAGTTATATATATAGTTATATATAGTTTCGAGTTTGTAAAAAAAAGTTAAAAAGGTAAAATATTCATATGTTTGGCTTAAAGATTAAACAGCCAAAAATAGTTTTCTATTTATAACGAATCGCTCGTTGGTAACAACAATCTTAAGCGTGTCTATCATTCCGCAATATCAATGCAATAATCCGCTTATACCGCTGATTAGCGGGATTCCACTAATAATCGTTACGCAAGCACATGCCGAACCACGTTACAAATTGTCATTAAGGTAGCCAAAGTGTAATTACATGATTAAATTTTCCGCGTAAATTGGACTCAATGAATAAATTCCCCGCATTATTTTCCAGCGCATTATTTCGTTCTTTTGATTAAATAACTTCTCGATCCCATAACATGGCAACTTTAATTTATATTTGTCCCCGACGTTATTACATACTGATAATGCAACTCGATCGATTGCCCGATTAATATTTGTCAATGGTTTAATAATCTATGTAGTTCGGTCATTTAAACCATTTTGAGAATGTAAAGAGACTTGTAATCTCAAAAACGTGAATCTGGGGTAAAATTACTCAAAGTGAACAAATTATATGAATAAGTTTGCTGTTAAATGAATATATCAGCAATAGTAAATTAATCCATTCTATTCAAATCCATATAATTTTTTATGATATATTAAAATGTTTGTGAATCATGTTACTTTCTATATACATATATAAATATATACATATTCATATTTATCTCATTTCTTTGATTTATTCTCTCTCTCTCTCTCTCTCTCTCTCTCTCTCATTCACTCTGGCTCTTGTGATATTTCGTGTTATTTCATTTATTCATAATCTAAACACATTGCACATTGTTCATAATCAATAGTACAATGTTTAGGAATACGTTTTTCAGCACTTGAAAGAAGAAGATTGAATTCTTTCTCTCTCACTTTCTCACTTTCTCACTTTCTCCCATTTTCATGGCAGTAATACAATTTATAAAATTAATAAAATATATGTTTTTAATATAAATGTTAATAAAGCTATGAAGCAAACAGGTTTTTGGATTAAGAATATAGTAGTTCTTCGAATCATTTGCAACAGCCAATACACGAAGCAATGACATGCGCGGCTGACCTCGTACGGCCTTTAACTTCGTCCGAAGTGACCGATCGAAGCACTTGGCCGACGCTATAAATACACATCGGGTACTCGCGAGCGCTAGATAAATCACCGAAGTTGAGGAGCGTCTCTTGTGGCTTAGGGCGCACATTGCACGATCGCGGTTGCGTGACCGTCGGCTCCCTGACCTTTAGAATTTCTTTCACGAATCCTATTTGCTACTCAATGACGTTGCAGTTGCCGAAATAAACTCACGGTGCCTCGTGAAATATTGCTCCGTTACGCTAATTCCGTACGCTCTATACTGCCATACCGGTGCATGTCGATCGCACATTCCTCTCCTTACTAAAGATAATAATAATTTACCGGATTAAGTTTGTTAAATATAAATTCTGATAATGGGTTGCTGGCCTAGCCGGTTTAGAATTGCGGCAAAATCACCGCATGGCCTATTTTAAAGTACACGAAAAGACATCATCGAACAACGCGATGATATAATTATAGCTTTGATTAAATTTGTATTTGGGACATATATCACTTATTTTCATTGCTTTTATGAAATATTGGATTTATTCATAATTAGCTTTTAGTTCTATTTATTTTTGCAATTATTATTATATTTATTCCGGATATCGTTAATAATTTTGCTGAGAAAGCAAATCAGGGATAAGCACTTATAAGTATTTAATTAAAAGAAGAATTTGATAACAAGAAATTGTGGAAAACTTGGAAAATTATGAAAATGTTCAATGTTAAAAACCGATTAATAAAGAAAATTAAACAAAAGATAGATAATTCCGGATGCAAATTATAAGTAACGACAAGTGATTTTGTATGAAAAATATTTAACTTTAGAAATAATGTTTCTTTATGTAGCTTTATCATTACAAATAGTTTAATTTCTGATTAACTTTTCTAGATTAAAATTTTTAATTAACTTTTTTATTATAAGAAATTTGAATTACATTTTGCAATCTGCCAGATATCTACGTAAGAAATCACATTCAAGGAAAAATACAAATATAATTTTTGTTCTTTTGTTAACTGCTACGGGCTGATGTAGTTTATTGTATCGGCATCACAATATTACGGCGGTTTGTCGGATATACGGTAAACTTTTACTGACGAGAACGCGACGCTCGTCTCATTAAGTAAACGCTCTACTGCCGCAGATGTCTGACTCGTGAGACGCTTGCGCTACTTGCTGATGCGAGGTTAGCTAGTCTCTGCTTGTTCCACTGAAAAGGAATATCGTCAACAAGAATACATTGTCGGTTCTTTCCAACAAGTTTATATTATGCATACACACGTTGCGTAGGTTCCTATCCTAAGGCTGTATATCCCAAGTCGTACAGTTTGTAGTAGGTCGAACTCATGAGAAGAACGTTTTGTTATTGCATATGCAAATTAACAATTATACGTGAAAATATTTGATGCTTTATTTAATTGTAATTTACTTAATAAATAAATTTTATTTTAAAAATGAGAATCAAATCTCTGGGCGTATAATATTGAATTTTAACGATATATAATATTTTACATTAAAAATTAAAAAGTTGTATGAGAAACAATGACTCTCAATTAAATTTTTGTTTAAGAAAGTTTAAAAAATTGCTTAAGTGAAAAAATACAAAATCAGAGGAAAGGATAAGCAATTTCGAACACTCGGTATATTAATTCAAAGTGCTCGAATATAGTGTTAATAGCATTATGTCGTACAAAGTATTGAACCTGAAAACGATTGCAATCAAACGAAGAGCAGGAATCGACGTCGATCCATCAGCACTTCAGCACTCAACTAATCAAACAATTACGATCTAGCAATTAAACTTAGTTAATATCGCGCGCCAATATTAGTTCAATCGCGTTTAATGGACGCAACTGAATTACGATTGTGCGCCGTGCGCGTCCTTTTACATTAGTGATGGAAAACAAAGCGCAACCTGACCGGAATTAGAGACTTTATACACAATTACATTATGCGATTTGTTTGCCTAACATATTTACTCAAACATACATGCATAAAGTGACCTGTATACAATGTATATATATATATATATAATATATATATTTCATATATATTTATATACACGTGAATTTTTTTAAAGATACGATATTTTGTGACATGATCGAATTATACATAGCAAAAAATGTGATTTGATCGCACTTGTCACAAGCTTTTGGTTTCTGATTATAAATAATTTTACAACCGTCCGAATCTTTATATACATATAGTATATAACATTAAATAGCTCTACTTTTTTTAAAAATTTATATTTACAGTGAGTTGCAAAAAAAGTACATGATTTCAAAATAATACATTATTACAGAAACAAATAATGTAGTCAAAGTATAACGCTCGCGGGTTAATTTCACACTCATCGATCGAAAGAGAGGGCTAAAAACTGGAACGCGCGACCAAAAAAGTTGCACCCCGATTTCAAATGCCAATGCAATTTTGTAGCCGCGGGATGGAAAGTTGTCGATAGCCGAATCTGCGGCAAAATAATGTATTGCGCGTGTACATTTAGCGTCGATTAATTCCGGCCATACCGACTTTTTGCTGATTGACGCAAAGCAATGGTATTTAATTAAATTTACTTGCACAAAGGTATGTCTTGTGCAATAATATCGTCTGTATCGAAAATTGATCACAGAAAATGTAAAAACAAAGATATCTTTTATTATGCTATTAATACTTATAATATATAAATTATGTGGTTATTTAATTTTTTATTTGTTATCATAATTTGTTAATAAAAAAATTAGTCAATTTTTAGTGCTAAGTATGCAAAAAGAAAACATTGGTAAAAGAATATTTTTTAATTTAAAAAATGTATATATTCTTATTTTGGAGAAGAGAGATTATCTTAACAGTAAGAAAAAAAACAATTTTTATTAAATAGAACTTTACTTATTCTGTATAAATATTTTCAATTTATATAGAAAATTTAAATTAGAATATTATCAACTTTCATTTAATTGTAAAAAAATAATAATAAAAATTGAAATATAATACAGACTGTAAAACTTCACACAAGTAATTACGTTAAAAAGAGCATACGAGTAATGTAGAGTTGATATAGTATAATACTTATTTATATTAAGTTTCTCGAATTATTTAGAATTTATCTTGCAATTAGTTGTTTGTAAATTTGACAAAATCACTAATTAAATTGTATTAAAAATTTAATAATTTTATAAAATATATATTATATATATGTATAGATATTTGTATATTAATTTTTACAACACAATATAAAGAGAAAACATCGTGTGTATGGGTGTGGTCATTTGTGATTCATTTTTATTGCATGGTATGTGATATTAAACATTATAAATTTACAACAATATTTGGAATGCAGGCGGTATTGAATGCGAAATATTGGCGCGTTAGTTACGCCGTTACAAAAATGTTTACAATTTGCCGTGAATACGCAATACTCTGAAATTACTCGCGCGCATTCATGATAATTATCTGTCTTCGTTTCCGTTGATTCATCGCCGGATAGAGAGAGCACTTTTATCGTCGACACGCTGCTCATATACTGTAAGT
The DNA here is from genome assembly GCF_000956235.1 of Wasmannia auropunctata. Taxonomy (NCBI): domain Eukaryota; kingdom Metazoa; phylum Arthropoda; class Insecta; order Hymenoptera; family Formicidae; genus Wasmannia; species Wasmannia auropunctata. Next base: position 55,030 of record NW_012027305.1, read on the forward strand.
AAAGTAACGATGTTGCTCGCGGCGGGTATCGAATAGTCATCGGTGTTTGCGGTATTTGATGCCGAACGAGTGAAGGTATCAATATACCCCCCGTTATATTTAAACATTCCTCCCTCCGCGCTCCTCTCCTTCCCCCCCCCCCCCCACACCTCCCAGTTCAGTTACGAGTGGCCGTAGTGGAGCCTGCCGCGCCGCGCCGGCGGGCACTTCCGCGTAACCGACCTCGACAAGCCGGGGCAAAACGAGGTCAGGTACGGCGCACACAACGCCGAACGAGGGTCGCGCGTTCGTTTCGCGGTGCGGCACGGCCGCGGCGGCAGCCTAGCTCTGCTGCTGCTGCTGCTGCTAGCCGGGGGTAGTTTCGCTCGGAGCCGTTCGGCTCGATTCGACGCGACGACGCCGCGCGGGGACACCGTCGTAGCATACTCCACCTGCACACCTGCAACGAGCGGCCGCACACACCTGCACATGCACCTACGGGGTGTCCCGGATTCCTACTGCATTGTTCCTTTTCTTGCGAGTCGCGGATTCTCGAATGAACTCGATTAACTTCCACGAATCGACTGTTTTTCTGGAAAAAAAAATCGATGAGAAAGATTTTGATAGATCCTAAACATAACGCTTTATCCTTGAGGACTTGCTTCTTTGAGTTTCTCGTGAATTTGAAGCGTGAAGTAAAACGAAGTTCTCCTTATTATTTCGGTGCATTTGTATTTTTAGAGAAATATGAAGCACGTGCGCTCAAGCGTTCAATCCTCTGATAATTAAGATAGGAATAAAATTTCTCTTACGTTGCAGTTGATTGGAGAGCAAAAATAGTAATGGTTTTTTTTTAACTGTTCGATAGAACTTTAAGAGATTAAAATTCGCACACGCACAAGGATCGAAGTGCGAGATACTTAATTTCTCTCATGTGCCTGTATTCAATTTCGTCTTAATGCATTTCACAATTGCGTGCGTCAAAATTTTTCGAAAAATTATTGATGTCGCCGCATTGGAAGCCGCCAACGTGTAATCCACTTTTTGCTGCATGCGACAGGAAGTAGGTCCGCGACACCCCGTATACACACGGGCGAGCGAAGCAGCGCCAGTTCGTGCGCAGAAGCTATCGCGTGTCGACGAGGGTGCAGGGTCGGCGGGGGTGGGCGTCCTCGCGGCGGCTCTCGCTCGTACGGCGAACGGCCTCAACGTCATTGGGCGTCGGGACGCCGCCACGACGCAGCGCTCTCGGCACCGAAACGCGAAAACGCGATCGCGAAGTGCCGCGACACGAGGACACGAGATCCTGCCGTAGATCTCACGGGCGAATATCCGTTTTCGAGGGATCGCGAAGGACCGTGTGAGAACGGACGCTAAGAAGGACGCGTTTCTCTTGAGAGAAACCAAAGACGCCGATCCACTTCCGAGAAAGATCGCGACGTTGGCTCCGAGATCGGCGGCGATTGATTTTTTTTTCGGGGACAAGATCATTGAGAGGTATGACAGCTGCTGTCATCGTAGATCGCCGCGCTAAGTCGTCCTTGTAAGTGACAACGGTGATCGCGAGAGTCGGCGTAATTGCGCGAGGGAGATCGATTCTAAATCGCCGACGACTCGATCTTCCAGAGGATCGGTGAGATTCGACCGGTAGATTACTAGTGTGTGTGCGCGTGTGTTACGACTCGGCGAAGGGGTGATTCGGTGAATGGGAAGACCGCGTGCAGCGAAGTCCTCGCTATCTCAAGAATCCACCTACGGAGACCCTTGATTTTCGAGAAAGAGAGAGAAGCGTCTTTTTTTATAGTTTCGATATTCTTCCACAATCAAAGCAGTGCGTTGCTCAAAAAGATCCTCGCTGTTTGAATTTGAAGGGCTCGTAGATCCCGAATAATGAGTAGAAGAGGATTCAGTGCGGAAAATAGCGAAGAATCTATAAACTATAAATAGTGCAATATTTTTTTTTGGCAGTGTTCTAAACTTGACGGTCCGAGAGATGCTCCGAGCACTACGGATCTTAAAGCGGATCTCAATTTTGCAAAAAAATTAAAAAAATAAAAAATAGTTCTTTAAAGTAGGTGCAAATAGTGTTTTAATGAGAAGCGTCGTAGGATACACACGTTTCTGCGAAGTATTTAGCTGTTTAACATCTCGTCGAAAAGAAAATTTCGTAGCATCGCGGGAGAAATTTATGAATTATGAATCTGCAAGAGGAAAAGACTTTCTCCCATAGTAAAATCTTGCCGAATACTTCCGCGAGGAGCAATATGTCTCGATCCTTCCGCTGTGTGTGTGTGTGTTTGTGTGTATGTGTGTAACGTAACTTTGGTCCTCGCCTAAAAACTTGTGTATCGCAATAAAAATAAGAATCATGATACCGGAAGCGTGATTTATAGATCCCGTATGAGGTACGAGCGAGAGTAAAATTATCGGACAATGGAAAGCCGATACGACGAAAACTTTACCGAAGTGTTTAGACTCTTCCATTTTCTATCTCGCGATGTACCAGGAACACCTTCGGTGTTGGAAGAATAATTTGTTAACGTTAAGTTTCCGAGATTCCGAACAGATTAACACTTTGCTGGAAAAACTGGAGCTACCTGCAGCGCGAGGTTGGATTCGTCGAATTCAAATCTATGACGGGTAAAGGAATCTCCTCCGTGAAACTTAGCGAACACTTCCGTGAAGTATCTAAAATCCTTTAACTCCGCAGTTTTAGTTAACTTGCTCAAGAAATTATAACCGTCTGATTAAGGACTGATTGCGGATTTTAATAGCCGAAGTACGAACACGGCCGGAAACAGCTGTCAAATAATCCGGCGGCATTCCGAGAGACAGTGACATCGCCGTGACGCCGAGAGTCAAGACAAAGCTCCCCCTCGCCGCGCCATCGATTCCGCGGACGAAACGCGCTTCCGCTGGCGGGAGTTGGAGTCCTGCGAGTGTAGGATCCGTGTGTGTATGTGTGATGACGATGAGGATCGCGCCGCGGGGACCACCGAGGTGACTCGCGGTGGCGACGACGGCTCTTGGGGGACCGGGCGGCACCGAGTCACGCAGGATGCTGCGGGCGAGGTGGTCGGGAGGAGGAAGATCCCGCGGTGTAGAATCGCTCGTAGCCCTCGAATCGCAGGCCACGGCCGGCTGGTAGGACCGATGACGGGGCATGACGGTCTAACGGCGCGCGTCGCCGGGACGCTCGCGTCGCGCTCGCGGCCGCTACTGACGACCCTGACGACGCTGCTCGTCGCGCTGTCCTGCTGCTGCGCTCGCGCCAGTGAATTCCCCGAGCGGGAATGCTGCGACCTACCCTACCCGATTCCGGAGCCCACCGGCAGGTCCACGTCCGCGCCGACGCCGACCGGAAGAAGCGGTAAGTTGTCCCAAGGGGGATCGTAGAGTTGATATAAAAAAATAACTTGTTATGTGGAAGGGTCACTATACGTATAGTCCGCTCATTTCCCGCTATGTATACATACGCATTTATCATACGTGGATATTTGCTATATTATCGCATTGATTTCCATCCAAAATTCCTCAAGACATTTTTTAGACGATATCTAAGTAACATTTAATATCTCTGCGTTAGATATTTTTAAATTATAAAATACAAACTATATACAGGGTGTCTCATAATAGGTGTATGACCGTTCATAGGTAGGTAGAACGGACTAAACTGAACGAAAAGTCCTCTACTATTTTGTAAAATTCGCATTTATTAACAAGATATTAAGTTTATTCGCCGATCTTCAAAAATTAATATAATATCTTGTTAACGATTGCGAATTTTGCAAAATGGTAGAGGACTTTTCGATTCAGTTTAGTCCGTTCTACCTACCCATGAACGGTCATACACCTATTATGAGACACCCAGTATAGTAATTATTAATGTAATTACAAAGCTAATAACAAAGTATAAAATAACATAACATTCTGAAAGGGAGAGATTATTACGAGCTAGTTAAAGATTTATTGCAAATAGAAAAATTACATGTAACAATTACGTGTATCATAATATTTATAATTATCGGTAACACTCATCGATAAAAGTCAACGGGAAATATTAATATGGTAAATTTTGATTTTTAATGAGATATTGGGAGAATATAAACCGGGTTGCGCGAAAATCTGCTTTCATACAATTCGCATACAACGCCGGTTATTAGTGGAACAATGAAATAATATTCCGGTACTAATGGCAACGGACTGGAAAATAAATTCCAATGTAATTACAAGCGCCGTTCCGGCTAACCGTCGTAGAAACGCGTTTTCATTAGTGCTTTTACGAATTAAATATTGCACGATATTGGCACAAAATATATTGTCACAGAGCTGACAGTGCAGCTCTTTAGTTGCAACAGCAGTACGGCCTATAAGAATATTTATGGTCTGAAATGAACTCAAACTCGAAAATTCAAAGAGACAGAATGGAAAATAATAAATAAATACTATTTTATACTGTATGTCATAGAATTAAACTCACATACGAGAGTTTCCAAAAATATATAAGTTTTTACAATATATTATATCTCTATAAACGTAATTATAGATCAGGATAAAAACAAAAATATTTAAAGTAAAATTTAGGTGGGTCTCAAAAAAATATTTATTTTGTACTTATAATTAACATGCATCTTCCTTTAAGAGCACTCTAATTTCGCCTATCGTGTAATATAATATAATATTCTATTTGAGTAGAATGTTGACAGAGAGGGGAGACAGGCTCCAATAATTGAACGGGAACCAATAACTGTAGGTATGTTCTAGCCACGTTCCACTAACCGCAGCTACTGGGTACCTACCTATGATTCTCATTCGCGGATGAGCGGATCATTAATTCGGTTACAACGGGTTATTAATTTAACAGTGCGTAACCAACTTAAGTTCTCTCCGCATTATGAATTTAATCATCAATCCGACGAGTTATATCTTGCATGTCTTTAACGCACACCGGGATGCGATAAGAAGAAATACTGTGCGAACTAATTTGTTTTATTTGATATACTCTTTGATACATTCTTTTTCTTTTCATAACAAATCATCTGAACCATGCCTCCTTTTTTCACGATTCTGATCTCATCGTAGATATTTATTATGTGATTAATTGATGATAATAATATAAACTGGGGAAAATAAGTTTTAAATTTTCCATAAAGACGTCTGAAAATTTTTAATTTGTTTGTTATATTAAACAATCGCTAAATTATGTTAAATATCAAGTTTATAAAAAGCTTTCTTAAATGAGAAGAAATTTCAGTGACAGTTAATAAACAAATTTCTTTGAAATTATATACAAATTGGTGTAGATTTGAAAATCGGGTCTACATAAAATGTATTGTCCATATTACATTATAGAATAATCCTTAATAATTATACAACATATATAAACTTAAAGAGATCAGTATTAGAGAGTTAGTCTAATATATTATGAAGATAATATTATATGAAGTTCCCTTGATTCTGCAAGATTAAGCGCGGCTTACGCGTCTCTTTTATATTAACTCGAAGCTCGCGATTGCACCACATCATCATCGGCGTATAAAGTAACGAGGGAAGTTATCGCGTAATTGATCGTATTATTTGTGTCCGTGCGAGCACTCCGGTCTCGTACTCGGATGAACTTCGATTGAGGTCGCGCGTTCGATCGAAGGTTATCTACGTTCTCACTGCTAGAGCGGTAGCGTAAGTTCAGACCAGGGTGGAAGTCGTTCGTACCTCTTGTGGAATTCCTCGCGCGGCAAGGCATCGCCTACGTGGCTATAGAGGGCGTTAATGATGAAAGACGATCAACCCGGTCCGGTTTATTTGCCGACCTCATCCGATTGTGATGCCCCTGAACTGGGTATCCTTGACTCGTGCTAGTTACAAGCCTTTTAATAGCTCTTTTGACAAAACGAAAATTTCTTCGAAAAACATCGTAGCTTTCGAATTTTTAACGCTAATTTTTTTGTGCTCAATTTTTCATTCTTGTCATTTTTCAATCGTGTGCATACTTTTATCTGTATAATACGATAACACGCGTATATCACTTTGATTGCCCAGCTAATTTTGACGTTGGCTTAATAAATCTACTGTAGTATTTTAATACTTAGTTTTTTAAATATCTTCACAATTTATATGGTTTATTTAATGTCTTAAATACTTACAAGAGAATACACGGAAGTGTCTCCCTCCGATTTTGAGCTTTGGATATGTTAAAATACAGACGAAAATAAGATACCAACAATTTTTTATACGTGCTGAGTCGCACGTTAAAAAGGTAATATCTAGTCTTGAAAAAAAAATCGCTTTTTTCTTTCTGAGTAAATATCATGTAAACCGTCAAAGATGTAAAAAAATGTTTTAAACAAAAGTTTTACGACTTCAAATGCGCTTTATAATGGCGCATTTTAATTTTCAAAAATTAAGAGTGGGAGATAGTGAAAAATATAATTTTTTTAAATTAAAATGTACCATTCTAAAGCGCACTTGAAGTCGTAAAACTTGTGTTCAAAGATATAAAAAAATGTTTTACATGATATTTACTCAGAAAGAGAAAAAACTGATTTTATTTAAAGCTTGATATCACCCTCTTAACGTGCAATTCAGTACGTATAAAAAATTGTTAGTATCTAATTTTTATCTGTATTTTAACATCCAAAGCTCATTAAAATCAGAGGGGGACACTTCCGTGTGTTCTCTTGTTAATAAAATTATTTTTAATCAGAGAAATAAAATTACTCATTTGGAATCCTGCAAATTTTATTCATCACTCAGGATAGTGACATAGCAGTCGAAGTAATATAATTCTAGAGAGAAAATATCTAATATTTGATACTATCGTTATACTTCATTTAGATGTTGAGAGAAGTTTAACGAATATTCTGTACATACATAGTTACAATTACTAATTCTACTATCTTAACAATTACTTGTTTTCTCTTTTTCTTTTTTTTTGTTTCTACTAATAAAAATAATTTTTGTTACGAACTTTTATTATCTGTCTAATTTAACAAAGTATAAAATATATAATCATTTCAATTAATTATTCATAACACGTAGGTCAAATTTTCAAGGAACGACACTTTCTACTTATAAGTTATCCTCTTTCGAGCGCATTATATAAACGTTTTCTGCGAAGTGCCTATCGGTAAGACTTAATGATGGAACGTGATCTGCTTCATCGATTGCCTCGCTTAACGATCATGGAATTAATTTCTTGGTGGGCGATTATGAGCTCGCAAAGTGTAGTCGGCTTCTTTTTTGAGGGTCGCTGAATTTTCGCCAAGTAATCAGGAGCGACTGGAGTCACGTAAACGTATAATTGCAGTCGATTCGTTTGCACCTTCTCGTCCGTGACACTCCGAAATAAGCTTCCGCGCGAGAATCGTCTTACATTCCCCACGGAACTTTGCCGCTCTCGCGCGTTCTACGTGCTTAATGATGAAAGATGATCGTCCGGGCGGACTCCAATTTATCGCTCGTTTATCGGCCGACGTTTCATAAACGTTCGGACCAATCGAGGGCGAAACAATTCACCCGCGAAAAAAAAGTTACAACTGAGCGTTTAAAAAAAAAGCTTGCGTTCACCTTTGCCCTAAGAATTGATAATAATTTTGATGGAAGTTAAGCACTCCGGCAATCCATCATAATCCGCAACAGAATTGTACCACGTGTCGTGCAAAATGAGACTAAATGACGTTTAACAAATCCTGAGAATATAATTGATATTTATATCGTGAAACTCATGGAATTCTAGTAATAATTCTTATATTTATAAAACATTTGTAAAAAATATTAATTTTTTTTAGTAACACAGTATAAATTTATTCAAATTGTTATCTAATTCACGAGAATTTAGTCGGAAATTTTATCATCAAGAGCGAATGTTATATACTATTCCATTTACATTAATATTAAAACATTATGAATCGATAGTGTGTTTACAGTCAGAGTCAAATTTACTTACATATTTGTTAAAATTTACAATCTGTCACAATCTATAGCAGCATTGATTTATGTTATATGTATGACATGGGACAAAGTAACATTTATCTCAACTCGATGGAAATTTATAATTTAAATCGCTTTTAAAATATTAATTTCTGATGTATAGTTTATCTCAAAGGGTAGCAATTTAACGTAATTAAATTGTTGTTTAATTCGTGATTTTCATTAAAAATTTTATTACAAAGTACTGCGCTATGAACATATATTGGTGAGCGGCTCTGATTTCTGATTATTATCGCGTTGGAACATAAAACGATGAAAAATTAAGAGATTATTTGAAATAATTAGCTTCATATACAGATACAATATATTGACATGCGTAACGTGACACATTGATGTTTCCGTATTGATTTCTGCGCGCTATAAGGTATACCACGTGAACACACCACGACGGAAATCGTCCGTTTCCCCGTGGAATTGCCGTATGCCCGAAACATTGTCTCTATCTAGGCATGGAGTATAAATAACGAAATACGTTTAATCCGATCAGACCGGGCTAGTCTCGAGATTTATCGTTCGATGCGTTGCATAATTCATCGATTCTTAGCACACCGGATTCGCGCCGTAGAATACTACTACTTCTCTCGACACCGGACTACGAACTTGCTTCTCGCGGTCGCCGCTAGTATTTTGGACGGCACAAAATTAGATCGATTCATGCGTGCAGGTCAAAAGTATTTAATAACTTACACAATTTTTCCTCTAGTTTTTTTGCAAACATTGCATCAAATAACGTCATTTAATAAGAGTATGGATAGGACGATACACTTGGTGCAATTATACGAATATATATAACATACGTAAATTAAACCGCAAAAAATCAAACGTTTCTCGGCTACAATTCGAATCATCTTCGGTGAAATTTCTTTCAATTTCGTATTCTTGAATTCCGATAAAGTCGTAACTCAAATGCCATTGTTAATCTTTCAACATGATTCGAAAACAAGCGAGGAAAACAGAAAATAAGGCAAATGGAAAATCTAAAATGGTTAAGAGTGTATAAAAAGCAAAATGCTTCAATAATAAGGTAAAATTCCATAGTCATGTTAGAGGAATCAAATTACAGAGTACATCGGAAGTCAGAAATAAAATGAGCACAAAAATAATATTTCTAATTAACTTTATAAATCTGTCTTGTTATTCGCAAAAATTGCAATTTGTAAACAGTATTTGTCTCATTTATATTTTTAAAGTCTTTTAAATTTATTATGAAAACAAGCTAGACCAATCCAAAAATATTTCAGAGACAGACTTTTGCATGCGGATTCTAATTTTTAATCATTCCCAATTGAAAAATTATTGATGCCTTAACATTGAGAAGATTTTCAGTCGTTTTTGTAATTCCATTATTTTTATGCTGTATTAGAAAAATGTGACACCGTTTACGGCGCTTTACATTAACAAATTTTTCCCTCAACTATGTTCGCCGCGTATTTCAAACGTCTTAATTCTCTTTATATCCGTTAAGATATGTTAAGGCAGATGAGATACAGAAGAGAGAAGGTGAGTGAGAAAGTGTGGGAGACGAGAGGGAGGATGCCAGTTTATTTTAAAAAGTCTTAATCAAAAAAAATAAATTTAAATTAGAAATTTAAAAAGGGGAAGTAAATTACGCGCGTCTCGTAAACTTCTAGCTTAATATTTCGACATGATTATACGTGTTGTAGATGTCGAAAGTCGGTCTATAAGATAGAAAATTGTGGGAGGAAAAAGTTACATCGATGAAAATGGTCGGCGATTTATTCTCAGTGTTCTTTTACTATCATTTAAATTCAATTGCACTTTCGCAAGTGTACTGCGCATTTCTATCGCATTAAAACTTTCCGAACTATTTTTGTACAGAAATTATAATATATTTTTGAATTTCTAATAAAGTTCAAACCGTATATTCAACGCTATTACGGTGACTAAACAAATTATAGTTATAAACCGTTTATAATTATAAGTAAATTCTTTAATTAATTAAGTAAAGATAATTTATACATTGTGCAAACGTTGTATTTGTCATTAATGTATATGATAAACAGTAATTTATAATTTTATTTATGTCAATTTATTACTTCAACTTACATATATTTAAATAATATGTTTTATATATTATTATGTATTATTCGCACATAATCAATTAATAAACAATTGTATTAAAAATTATGATGTATGTTACTAATGACCGCATGTAGTGCACGTAAGATGCAATCGTTGAGGGAAGTTCGCAGAGGCTTGATGCTGAAGAGGCAAGGATGAATATCTTCATAATGTTAAATCGCACACTGAACCGGTTTCAACGTCACAGCTATTTTCATGCGACCTACTTTATGCTGGGGTGGTAGCGTCGTAACGAGCTTGCCTTCGAACAAATTCAAAGTGCCTCCAAGACGACATTTCTGGTCGTTCGTTCAGCAATTCCGAAATTTTTGGCTGTTCCAATAACACCGCTTTCGCATAAAGTTTCGTCAGGACTTTAATCCAGGCACGAAACTTTCAATTCCCGTTGTACTTTCGTAATTTTATTTCTGTTAGAAAAAAAGAACTCTTGTATTGTTCGAAGCAGAAGCGTCTATTGTTTCTGAATCAACGTATTGATCATCGAATGCAATATCTTTCGACATAGTCGATTTTAGTTACATTATACACATATATATTATAAGGCCTTTGTGTTTTCGTTTAAATATTTTAAAATACTATTATTTCAAGAGTTAGTTAAGGAGTAATGACTTATTTTCTTCTCTCTTGAGAATTCCAAAGGAATGCGATAATAATCAATTTTATTTGCCATAAAAAAATGTATTCTCTTTTAATTCTTCATGTAAATTTTATGATTTTCTTATGCAGTCTTCATGTATCTCTATTAGGTACAAAGAAAGACTCTCGAATGAACATATCTCTTCTATTAAAAACCAAAGTAAAGTAATCGAAAGGTTCAATATCCCTTTTTTATCTCAATTTCTGCGTCATTAATATTCTGTGTTTATACCAAAATTTGCTCGTCGTCTGGCGTAATCGACCGTACCTGTTCAAAATAGTTGGCGCATTCTTCGCCGAACGACGACGCTTAAAGCATGTTCGGCGTCGCGCGGCGCAAAATTAATTTCGCGGCCGTTAATCACGCGGAATGACGTTTCATATGCGCGCCGGAGTCGTCCGGCGTCGCGACGGAGTAGCCGCGTTCACGAGACCGCCCCGGAATTCCACGCCATCGCGCGGAGAAGAGCTCGCCGGTTGAGCACTCGGATCGTATAAGCCCTTTCGCGCCGTTCTACTTCTCGCGTCTACTCGTCGCAGCTTTTTCACTAGGGCTGGAATATTTGCTATCTTTCTCTCTCTCTCTCTCTATCTCTCTTGTCTGCATCTCTAACACACCTCTGCTCAAACCTCGCTCGAACCTTCTGGGGGCGCGTCAGCCTCGAGGCGGTGTGGTGTTTCCTGCCGCCTCTGGGACTGCTTCCATCGCAAAATGAGAAAAGACATGCGAAGATAGATTTGCAAGAAGACTGTGTTCCGGAGAATTTTGTTATGCAAGTCAAAGTATTCGAAAGAGGAATTGCGAGAATACATATATAAATTTAGACATAATTTTTATGAAGCTGTAACATATTTTCTTGGTAACTCTTTTCTTGATCAATTTATTCTCATACACATTTCTATCAAAATACTTGGGTAATGTATAATTACTACTTCGATAATTAATTAGTGTGTGTGTGTGTATATATATATACACATATATGTATATATTTATAATCTTAAAGAGAAAAAATTTAATTATTTAGTTCCTATACTTATTTTTTTTTCTAATGTTTCAATGTGGAATATCTTTTTTTTTTATTAAACTAAACGATTGTTACGATTAAACAATTATTACGATATAACGATTATATAATTATTCATTCGATCAAAAAATTCTATCATATCATCATTCTTGATAAAGGAAATTTAAAAGTAATTTGATTTTCTTCGAATAAAAAATTCAAACAAAAGGCGATAAACGTCGAAATGTAATTTTACACAAGCTGGAACATTTTGTTATCATGGGAATCAAATTTACGCAAATCGATTGCCGTGCCAGCGGAGCGAATTGAGGTGCATAACGACTTTCGTCCGGAGAAAACGCTTAATGAAATGCGACTGCAGGATGCGCACGTTGAGCGAGATTAATCGCGGTGAGTGCGGAATGCAGCCGCGAATTCGTCGAAAATTGTAGAGGCTACGAAATCAATGAATAAATCAAGCGCGCATTTAATCCCAGACATTCACGGCAGTTATGCAATATCGCGAAGGATAGCAATTAGTCGGCTGTTTCGTTTTTTTTTATATCTTAATCGGGTTAGTTTGTGCGATCTGATTTTCCAATTAAGAGCGGTAATGATCCAATCACGATCGCGTCGAAGAAGATACGTTTGAGGGACGCGTTCACGGAGAAGAGTGCTTGGATAAAAATAAGAGGATAAAAGTGTACAGTTCGACCTTGTTGATCACTCAAACGAAAGTCTCGATACTCGTTAAAATCGACAGCACGGAAATTTCCCCCGTTAGCGTATCTCGGAAATGCATGATGGTATTTCCTTCGTTTCTTAGTAAAGTACTGTATTGACTTTCACGAATTCCTTTTCACTATCACGAATTGATGTTCTTGTGATAAAAACATGAAGAAAAGTTTCATTAGACAATTGAGTTATTAATAATTTCTTAATTCTTTTTAAAAAAATATATTAAAGTTTTTGTGCGTAACTTTTCCGTGTCGAAGAGTGTATACACTAAAATGAATTTATTAACGTGATATAAAAATGAACCAATTATCCATTTATATGGAACAAACAAAACAAATTGAAATAAGTAACATGAATTTTAAGCGCAAAATGAATAATAATTAAATAATAAATAGCTAAATTAATAATAAAATTATGACACATTAAAATAAATATAATAAATTATCATTAAATTAAAATAAATTGAGTTAATTATTTTCATATATATTGCGTACAGTGAAATGTACGCAACGCAACGCGGCTTAATTAAATCAAAATAAAACAAGCAAATTTGATCAGACTCTGATTAAGATAAAATAGCCTATAGTCGAGTGCAACTCGACTATCGAAACTGAGATAAGTTAAGCGATTACGAGATCACAATATAATTAAAATAAGACTAACAGAACGGGCACGTTGTAATTAAGATAAAGTAAATTAAAGTTGGTGCCAAATTAGTTTAAAGTAAGTAAATAAAATTCGAGTAATTTTGAAAAAAAAAAAATTTAAAGCGTTGGTGTTTTTGTTGATCTTTATTGCTCTTTTAATAAGAAAACTTGGATTTGGAAATTGTTTTAAAATTTTGAGCTGTTCTTTAAAGTTTCAAAAATTTTATTACGCAGCCATTTTAACGTCAAAAAATTTTTCTTTAAAATATTCAAAAGTTTAATTTTTTATTCAATTGTCTGTTGATAATTAAACTCGAAATAAACTCAATATCATTCGGCTACTTTGAACGCATATAATTCGTAAGTTATGAGCTTGATGTTTCCGTATCAGAATTTGGGCTTTAATTAATCTCTAGAATACGTTATTAAAGCCCAGTAATTGTAGAGAATACATACATACATATATATATATATATATATATATGTATATATACATATATATATGTCGTTAACAGTCAAAGGGTAAATACGATATTTAAATTGATGAGATTTCATTGTAATATAACATTGTAGTATAATGATAATAATACAATAATAATAGTAATAATGTAAGAAAATAATATAATATAATATTGCACATAATAAAATAATTATAATGGTAACAATAAATATAATAATAATTATTTGAATTTTTTTATTAAGTAATTAAGATTAATATATTATTGTTTTAAATTATACTCTCTTTGATGTTTCTAAAGATACGGAAATGATGGGACACATAATCGAGTTGAGAGCAATTGAGCTTTACAGCCATCGGAATTTAGTGGAATCGGTCGACGCCTCGCGGGGCGTCGAACCCTTATTATGAACCAGCGGTACCGCTTGATGCAGGCTTCAAGGGACGCGCGAGGGACCAAGGGGATCAGGGGAAAGGGTAAATAACGTTCGAGAAACCAATATCGGCAAAGCCCTGGCTGCCTGCGAGACAAAAGTTTCCTGGTCGAGCTCGCTGGGCAAAGGCAACTTCCGGCAATAGTGTTGCGGCAAAGAAGTAGGAAACAAAACGGCGGCGGGTAGGGGAAGGGGTGGAGGACGGGGGAAAATAAGGCGCGCGCCCGTTACCCTCATCGATCATCGGTTATAACTATCCGTTCGTAAAACGTTACGTTTTCCGCGAAATTATGTTCTCTCTTCTTTTGCAAAGCGCTATTGTGTTCGCCGGCGTTGGACGGCGTTTTTTAATGTTATTGCCCTAGAGTTAACGTTCGTGACAGATTTCTTATCGCGCGACCAACGAGTTGACGTTCGAAAAATTAACTTGTACAAATTGTGGATATATAATTTGTCACACGTCAAATTGTTACAAAAAGTACGAGCATATTTGGATCTCTTGTCGGTTCAAGTTGCATTTAAACCACATATTTTCGACTTATTCTGGAAGATATATAGTAATACATGTTTATAGCGTATACAGTAGCATTTAATGTGCAACATAATACGGTACAGTTCCGTTTATCTGCACTCTATACGAACAAGTTTGCGCTTCAGTTCTGAATATACGAGCTCATAGCTGTGTTCTTATTATCCGAATGGTTCGGATAATAAGAGCTCGCGACGTGCTCGAATCCAGTTTTCTGAACGTCAGCTCCTATTATCGAAACTAATAAGTACTAGTAGAAGAGAGAGCTGTATATAGTAAACCTGTATTATCCGAACCATTCGGAACTGTCTTGTCCCTGGACGTGTTCGGATAAACGGAATTCTGCTGTATTACAAGTTAGGAATCCACGTATTGTAACAAATACGATACTTGAGTTAAGTTACAGTTTAAAATGCATGTGTATAAGTCGAGGGGGGGGGGGAAGGATCAACCACTATTAAAAATGTACAGTGATTGCTAATTATGGCAACGCGTTATTGCTAGCATTGCTATTATATTGCTAATAGTATTGTTTTCGTATATTGTCAGTAATACTGCCATAATCTATTATCCCATGTACTGCCACCTATTGCGCACATTGTCAAGTATTGCTAATGTATTGCTATGTATTCCTAGCATTGCCTATTTGTATTGAAATTATTACTGTAAGAGAAGGGAGAGCAAATAGTGCCACTTTAAATTTCTCCTCTTTCCCGCGTCTAATTTACTACTACTTGTTAGTAGAAAGACAATTCTCAGGCATTTAATTATCTTTTGAAAAAGCTGTAAAAATCAAAATCCAAATATAACTAGCGAAGAAGTTTAAAATTTTACATTTGTGAAATAGGTAAAACCTGGATCTTTTTTTTGATATTTGAAGTTATATTTTTTTAATTGCTGAGTCGTTGAGATTTATATCTCATACGATACCTTTTTCCTTTATTTTGATATAATTCCTGTGCTTGTATATTAATTTTATTTCTCTCAGTAAAGTTTTAAAGGAAAAAGTAGCTCTTGGGGTAAATAATGATAATTTTTAGTTGGGTAAATAATGACAAGTCAAAAAGCTTTTTTAATATTTGAATATGATTTTTCTAATTCATTTGGGATAATATAAGATTAGTTACAAGGTAAGATCCACAATAAATGTGATTTTCAATAAGAAATACTAGCAAATAATGTTACTACTATTATTTATCAATACATAAAAATTTACATATGACAGAGTATATAAAATATGAATTACCTTATTTAATCAAAATGTCAAAAGAAAAATCGATTAGGAATTATGTATTTTGTAATTGTTCCATAGGGTGTCACTATTTACCCAAAGGGTGGGGCAAATAGTGACAAATGTAGATTTCAGTTTTTATGAAAATCTAGCCATGTATACATGACTTATGGAAATTCTAATTAAGTTTTTTGTATATTTGAAAGTGGAAACTACTCTTTTAGTGAAAAATTATATTTTGTTAACTTGAAATTAGCTTGTAGAAGAGAGAGAAAATAATCCGTCACTATTTGCTCATCCCCTTCCCATACTGCCGCAATGTATTTCTAAAGAAATACACTGATTGCCGTAGTGGTTGAGTCCTCGGTATTCCGAGTGAAGATTGCTCGCGAATGCGTGATGACGCGGGAGCTTCGAGGCGAGAGATATAATTTGAACGAATATAACTTAATTTGCAATAAATCAGGATAATTCCGTATGATATATCGCGATTCCTTGCGAATTAAGTGCATCCACGCAGCGGCGCAACGAACTCGCCGGTCGGAAAACTCCTTGGCTGCACGCCGCGTATAAAAATACGCGGTACGAAACTGACGGCCCCGCGGAGGGTATCAAATTCATGAAATGGCTTTTTTTTTCATCCGGATGCAGTTGGAAATCGAGTCCGTTATCAATCTCTCAGGCAGACCCCCGATATTACACTCTCGCCCGAGTTTTGAGCATATAAACGTTTTAAAGTGGAAGCCCTGGCGCGCGTGAAGGACGTTAAGCTCGATCTTCAAACTTAGCGTCAATCATTTTTGTATTGGACTCGCGTGCGCAAGCATAGTTTCGACGAAAAATCGCGCATCAAGCCTTTTGAGGTCGGATCTTTCTTGCCAAAAGTTTTATCGAATTGAAATGTAATTTAATTGCTACTGAATTTCCCTCAACGTTATAGATATCTTCGCGAGTGAGCTACAAATTAAGTTAAGGTAAGATTTACCTGAAATTGATTACACGCTGAATACCGTTATCTATTTACCTTGCCGAAGCTTTCCGCGTTCGCGAAGGGATTTTTGCACACTTTTGCAACGGCGCGGCACGGCGTTCTCCTCCCCTATTTGTCCATTACGCGGAGATGGTGCGCTTCTAGGGGTGCGCGACTCTAAAAAGCGACTTCCTCGAAGCGCGAGGCAGGGGCAAAATCCTTTTCGTGGACTTTTTTTTTACCGCCGCGACAGTCGTGAAGCACGCACATTCGTGGAATCGCGAAGGTGGTCGTCGGTTCATCGTTTACACCCTTATTACGGGCCTCGTCTGCAGAAATTGCGCTTCGTTCGCGCCAACGATTTCTGGGTAAACTCCCCGGGAGGTAAACGGGACGCAAATATCGCCGGCGCGGCGTTTGAACGCGATTTATCGAGCACTCGAGCCGGCTCCTTACGTACGCATCCTTCGTGCCTCCGCCGCCATCCGCGTGTGCATGCGCATTTATGTAATGCGATTACCGAAACGAGTCCGCGCCTTCCTCCTCCGTGTCAACACGCCCGCTAAATGCGCCGAGGCCGGCCGTGTTTAAATAAAAACAGCGGCTGACTCTATTAAATCCGCAAGGCGATTGGTTAGAACGGAGCTGGGAATTGAAAAGACGAGTAAATTTATTCAATCCTTTTACCGTACTTTTAACTCTTTATTTATTATAAGAGGCAAATCTGGATTTCTCTCTCCTAAGTTTGTCGCGAGTTGTACCATATACACATTGTACATGTCGCCGTGGAATGTTTGAGAATTATATTCAATGGAAGAATTTTGGTAGTTTCGGGATATAAGAAATCGATATTATATTTTATTGTTATTCTAAAAGTTAAATAATTTATACAAAAAATTTGATGAAATTTCATTTAAGATTTTTAAATAAATTCTTCTCCTTCACTATATTCTTAATATTTTTTACTTTAAACTACATGATCTATTTGTCTTTATAATTGTTATTAAAAATATTTGTAAATTATGTATACAATTATAAACTAACAGTATAAATAGTGGTTTATTTTTAATTTAATCGAAAACAGCATTGTGATTATTTCTAAAAATTATTTTTCAACTTAGTCTCAATATTTTGTTTTTTTTTTAATAAGAATCTAAATTATTTTATAATCAATTGTTTATGATTATACAAAACTTGACAAAACGGTTTTTGAAAAATGTTGAGTTACGCACGTTGCAACGGAAGTGCGCAACGTTACGTTGCATGTAACGGCATCATAAGTGGCTTACTGCTCGCGTTTCCGGCTTCTACAGCATTTACGGAGCAAATTCAGGGTAATCATTAACAAACATTCTCACCCTTTGATCAGACTTCCTTATAGTGTGCGTGAGTTCGCTGTGTAATTGGAATGGCCGGTGGCATGCGCTCGCATATATTGACGTTCCCTCCCCGTGTTGTAATACCTCGTTACAATGTTACAACAAATAATTGCGTTAATTAAAATTATTATGCTGCGTTAAATACGTTATGACAAAGTTGTTGAACGTTTCCATTCAACGACGCCGTTGAACGAAATAATTTTCCACCCAAATTGCGCCCGCTTTCCCTTTGCTGCGTCGATGAAACATCTGAAATCGCGCGCCGCGCCGCGATCGGATTTGCTGCAGATAAATCTCAATTAATCATAACATATATCGACGTGTCATCTGCTCGAATACAAGAAATACATTTGCAGATAATAGCATACGTTTGAGGGAAGCGATCCTTTGATTTTTCGTAATAAAATATATAATTTTACGAAAGCCTATTTTTATGTCCTCGGTATGAAATATAAAATCATGTGATAGCGTGGTATATGTATATGTATACACTCCGTTGTAGCATCGTCGCGCAGCGCATCAAGGAGGGGCACGGCTAAGGCACGCGACGTGCCCGCGATAAATCGGAAGCGCGGTAAAATAGAAGTTTTCCAAGCGATTGAGCCCGCGCGCTCGGAAATGCACGTGGCGTATTTTTCCAACCGCCGCCGCCGCCGCCGCGCTACCATTTTTCCGCAAACGCGACGGCTCGCGATGAGTTACAACCGTCATAATGCTATGCTAGTCGGCGCCTCCGACGCGGTCACGTAGAACCGCGTACGTACGTGGACCGGGTGGTTGCACATACACACATACACATACACATGTACATGCTCGATGTTGCATGCGCACACGTACGAATGTCAATACACATTCGGCGAAGACGCCACCGAAAGATTATATGCCCGGCAAAGCGTGCATTAAACGCGCTCGATATGCTGCAATTACGCATTCGCGATGCGTTCGCGTCGTTATATACGAACGTCGACGAGCGTCGGCGCATAGAGAGACATCGCGATGTCAAATCGATGTATACCTCGATCTCGAGGATCGAGATATCCGATTTGATCCTGTCCAATTCTGCCTAACATTTTGGTACGGGAATAACACATTTAATTTTTTGCATGATGACCGACGTGGGATTTCCGAAGATATTTGATTTTAATCAAAGCTAGGGTAGATTAAATTTTTTAACGATTTTAAAGATTTTTAGACATAAATGGCTAGTAGAAAATTAAATGTCAAGTTTGATATAGAATTAAATATATTTATGGACAAAAATCTTAGTTATATTAACGATAATAAATCACAAAGTTACGGAATAAAAAACTTTAAATTTGAGAGCATTTTCTACGATCGAGGATCTGAATCTTGGCATCTAATAATATTTCTATGTCACTTCTAAATTCACTTTTTAGTTATTTTTAAACTGCGCGCTGAATTGATTTTGTAGAAGCCGATCTTTTTAATTGTATTATTTACTTATGCGATCTATTTCAATTTATTATTGCATTTACTAAAGATATTTTTTATTCTTATATTGGGATTAAAATTATCGAAATTATGGATTCTCAATTTAAAAAAGTCTCAAAGATAATATAATACAAAAAATATCTTAATGATTAAACTAATTCAGCCACTTAAAAAAATTTTAATCAAGCGTAAAATAGGAATGGTTACAGCACAGCCATAGACATACATTCATTAATATAACAGTATTCCTAAGTCTACATTCCAAGTCTCTCGCTTATTGTTAGTCTATTCCTAGAATTAAAAGTAAAGAGAATTTCTTTTGTTGGCATGAATTAACATGTATTCAGTAAAAAAAAAATTTTTGAATTTTTCAATGAGAACAGAGAATTGAACTTTTAATCACTGTTATCAATGCAAACCTACACTCGGATTATTCTTTTAATCTCGCAAATCTCAACATATATAAAATTTATTGGAAATTCTTAAGGATTAAATTTTTTCCATAAGTATTAATGTTTGCCTTATCGCAAAACGCAATTAACGGGGATTACGTTCTATCCCATCGGGTCGTTCGATCGCGCGCGGCGCGTTGTCGCTCGCGACAAACTGCACTTCGCTACCTACCCTATAGATTACATATGAATAAATGATCGACCGCAACTCAGCGCGGCCGGAATATCCGGCAAACACACTCACACCCATGCACACACACTCACACATGCAAGCACACATGCATACACACACACACATACACACATACACACACACACACACACACATGTAAAATCATTCTCGTTTAGAGCGTGCAAGCGTTCTCGCGCTCTCACGAGTGGCGTGCGACACATCGTCGTCATCGTGTCGACCACGAGACGGTAGTAAACGGTCGACCGCGCGGTGGTAAGAAGGCAGCGTGTGAGGGGGTGCGAAGAGGGTGGGTTCTCCAAGGTACGTGGGACGGGTGCCGACGGTTAGGTTTGCGGAGGGCTAGCTTATATAAGAGAAGCGGCCGGGCGCACGGGAACGAGCAGCGGCGAGTCCAAGGAAACCGCCGGTCAGATTAGATCTTTCCTTCGAAGGGTTAAGCTCCACCTAGGGACCCTACGAATGCGATAAGGCCTGCAAACGCGCTCGTTCGCGGAGCTTTCGTGTCGAAACCTGACGCCCCCTCGCGTGTCCTCTCCTACGACATTCCCCTCCCTCTCCCCCCTCCGCCCGGCAGCGGCGCGACGACGGCGTTATAAAAATATTCCACCGCTGCGGCGCGCGTTTCTGTTCGTGGTTTCTTTGATACGCGAGCGAGCATTCGTGACATGAATCTCTGCCTCTTAAAGGGCCTTCGCAAATATGCTCGGGAGACCATACAGCCCACCTCCCTTCCCCGCCCCCCCCCTCGCTCGGAGTTGCAGTTAATTCCACCATTATCGCGAATGTCGTAGCTGCCGATCGATCCACGTCTTACTGATTTCTCGAACTTGACCGCGCTTGGATAGTTTGCTGATTTAAAAATTGATAACTGCACTCCTTTTATAGTACTCACTTCCATAAAACACTTCTTTTATTGCGATCACGACTAGACCGTTCATGCAAATTCAACTTCTCTATATTTAATCTGTCGCTCTCATTATTAAGTCCAATTCCTTTTAAAATGGTTGTTCCTCCCAAAATCCTTTTTGAATTAAAAAATAGTATGCATGATTCCAAGCAAGATACATGTACATTATTAAACGTTTTACTAATATAGAAAAGTTTTAGAAAATTTTTATTTATTCACTGCTTCTTCTTTCCTTGATATGTTATTATATAGTGATGCAATAAAGTTACAATATTTAATATAAGACATAACTAGGGGGGACCGGGACTGGTTGATTCAATTTTTTTTAATGAATTTTTTACATGTAACTAATAAATGAACTAAATACTGCAAAGATATTTTTCAATAACCACATGCTTTAACAACATAGAAATTATTTTTATAATTTAATAATATAATTAATTTGGTTGGAAATGGTTATAATTAATGGAAAATGTAAAGTAACTTGTAACAACCGGCTTCATACGGGATCAATTATTACAATTACTGGAATCAGTCGTTTCACATCCACATTTCAAAATACGCATTTAATTGAAGGAAATAAAAAAATTGTGCATAACGTAACTTTATTTATAATTTTTAAATAAAATATACACATTAATGTAACATTAATGATATAAACATAAACGTTTATCAGTCTTTCTCTTACATAAATCACAGTCGAAAAAAATATAAATATAAGATTGCACTAAGGAAAGACTACAGAAATCTAACATTATTTTAAATTTGTTTCGGTTGAAAATAAAAACTGTATAACAACATACCCCCTCACAATGTGCCCCGATTTATCATATTTACACATTTTAATTGTTGCTTAAGCAAAAAGTATATTTTAAGACGTTAATATAACTATAAGTTATTACTTATAAAGTAAAGATTAAAAAAAATAGTTAGAATTATAATATAATAAGTAGATTTATAAATATAACATTTAATATATCACAAATTTATTTTGGCTATCAAAAACTGAAATTATTTTTTATTTTTGAAAATATGCTATTCAGTCCGAAATATCTTATTGCAACATGACTGTAATATTTTTGCGGAAACACTATATTTTTTATATAATATTATTATTTGTCATTTTGCAGCAATTTTGAATGTATCAACGTGTCTCATGTATCAATCAGCCCCTGTTTCCCCTGTATGAGATAGATATAATATCAAAATATAATATTAAAATGCTTTTATTACTTTTGTTCTTCTGATTGTTATCTACAGTGAAACTGCAATCTTTTTGCAAAGCTCTTTTGGACATTGAGATTTTAGAAAAATATATGGTCTTTTGTCAAAAACAATACATTCGCTGAGCTTGATAGAAATCGTTCACACACGCACACACATATACACACGCAAAAATAATATCCTGCGGCAAGACAGTGGTTTAAGTAAAACAATATCGCTCTTCCAATGTTTATAGTTCTAGCTATTTGAAAGAAATATAAGAAAGAACATTTTATAAAAACACACATAGATAGGTAATACCAAAAATTCTAAAAACAGCATAAAAAATATTCAAAATGACACGCAAACAATTTATATATATATATAAATTAAATATAAAATTACTGCATTACGGTACACTTTTCTCAAACCTTTGTAATTCTTTCAAAAGATTTCATGAGATTTTAGAGAGATTAAAGTATTTTTTAAATAATGAGAGTATATTTTAATAACTATATCTATGTTGTACAGTAAGATCTCATATTAAATTTTATAACTATCATTATTTGATAGAAAATAAAGGAAAAATCAAGGAGAGCAATGGTATGCAATGATTTTCTAAATCTTTTTTATATTGTAACGTTTAATAATGTATACTGTATTTGAAACATACATTTTACTTTGTAGCTAACAATTATTTTAAAGAGAACTTAATAATAAGTGCGACAGACTTAACCTTTAAACCATTATATCGGTCTCACAGACTGCTATTGAAACGTTACTTGTCAACAATTTTCTTATTTCTCACCATTTAAATATATTTTATTTCTATTGTATATGAGATTTTTTTGTTAACCTTCACATTAAAATATAGTTTTCCTTTTCCCTATCAACAAGTATTCAGACATTTTTATTATAATTAACTTATAAAATTAGCGAGAGCATAATAGCAGTCTGTCAGACTGACATTGTGGTTAGTGTAATTTTTTTAGGTGTGGTAGTTTAAAGGTTTAAATATAGGGAAGCACATACATTTGCATGAGCGGTCTAGCCGTCACAAATTTACTGGCGAGACAGTTTGATTCTCAGCAATTGAATAACAAAATCATCGTTAAGCCGCGAAGGCGTATAATGAAAGGAGGGTTGTAATCACCCTCCTCCGTCATTTATGAACGTCGAGGTCTCTCGTAGACGATCCGCTGCCCCGCCCTCGGCCTCCGCTCGCGCGACGATGACGAGTTTACACGCCACCCAGTAAGCACACGCCAATTTTAATGGCCGTCGTCAAATTTTGACACGCGAATGGGAAGAACGGCCAAAAATAAAGACGGCCATAAAAAAATTAAATTCGAAATATTTTGAGTGGAGTTCCCGAATAAAATTAAAAAAAAAGTGATCTTTTGGTGTCCTTATGAACAAAACAAAACTTATACGCGTAACTATTTCTGTGCAAAATGTTCGGAGAGCTGGGAAGTGAAACAGCTGTACGAGGAAAATAGCGTACGATTGAATTTTCGATTTTGCTCAAAGAATGTGAAGCAAGTGGTAATTGTCGCTAGGACACCTCACAGTTACTCCATTATGTAGTGCTTTTACATTTTTTCTTTAAGTTTGCTCGCGTGCTGAGACGATGACGACATTAAAAGCAGAAACTTGCGGTGGTTGGTACGCCACGTGGCGTGTGAAATCGTCGTCATAGTCTTGTTCGTCCTGTCCTGTTTCTCAAATCGAAATAAAGAATTCTTGGTGATCGTGTAAAAGGACAGAATTTGCAGATGTAATAAAAAAATACGAAATGCAGGTGTTCGTCGTCGAAAATAATAAGTTTTATATCTATCCAGGGAACGCAAACGTAAAACACATTATTAAACTGTTTATTTGCAGACATGCTTTCGTTACTAATTCTTACTCATTTGCAAAAAGCTAGCAATATAATAATTATAAACTAAATAATTTGAGAATATATGTAAGAATTTTGTAAATGTTGATGAATATTTATGAAAAATTACTTTATTATGATTTTTGTATATTTTACATTAATTATTTCTGTAAAATAAAATTTTTCTAATAATATGTGATAATTATTAAAATGTATGTAAAAAGCATAAAGTGTAATATATTTATAAAAATATGCAACATGTAAGGAATATAAGAAATATATAAGAAGGGTATGTGTAAGAAATATGTAAGAAATAAGTTTTATTCAAACTTGATTATTTCTTAAAATACATTGTAACGTTGTAATGTACCTAATGCAATACATGTAGATTTTATATTATACGGATTTATGCAATATTTAGTGATAAAAACTAAACGATGTTATTCAGTCATATAATCTTCTTAATTTTTTTATTTTATTACGAGTTATGAATTAAGCAAAAAATTCTTTCTGTGCAATTTTATTCGGAGTATCTGGTAATTTGTGTCGGTAACAGTTAAGAAAGCTTCATCGCGACGAAAATGCAAGCGCAAATACCGCGGCGTTGAAACTACATGGAGAAGGGTTTGATTCGATTCCGGACGATGCCGTATATATCGATCGAATTAAAAATCGAGTCGGGCCGTTCGCGCCTGGCCATGCATCGACCCATTCCACTGGATATTTCGGGGCGAATCAGCATTGGGAATTCCTTGCGATACCGTGAATTTAAATTCAATTGTGTTGTTTCCATGCATTCGGTGATGACTGTTACACATGCACGTAAACACTGTCAAATCAACAAACTGTGTTGCTTATGATATCCGTTGATAGTTATGAATTTACGAAATAAAAGAATTTATAAATACACCTGTCACAGCAAAACATTTTCCGCGGAGGCTGAGAGAATTTATTAATATTTATTAATTATGTAATAATAATGTGACATTAATAATAAAAAAAACACTAAAGGGTGATTGAAAAAAATCCTGTCCTTATTTAATATAATTTTTTATTAAAATAATGAAAATTTCTTTCAGTTATTAAATGACGCGAAACAATTTCGAAATAAACGAATGAAGTTTATCGCGACGGAGAGGCAAAACCTGCAGCGACCGAGAGATTTCCGTCGTCGATAGGTCATGCGGCATGCCTAAATCATCCCTCCGACGGCACTAGAAAGCGCATCCGTTTCGCGCACGATCTCCTTTCGCCGTGAATTCCGAGACACTCGATGCATCGCGGGCGCGATGCAGATTAGGAAAGTACGCCGGAGGTGCAACGATATATTGGCAATAAACCGACGCCTGGCGCATCGAGCCGGGGATAAATTATTGTCGGACGGAGGTATATACGGGGGGTCCGCCGCACGTCCCGGCAATTCCGTCGCTGCACTGTCGCGTCGCCGTCGCCGCGTCGCTGCACCGTCGCGTCGCAGTGCAATTATATAACGCGGGCGGAAAAGCGCGCATGCCGATTACGCGATTTCAGAAGTATCACGGACGTACGCGCGGGCCGTTCCCGCGCGATACCCGCGTCCCGCAGCTCCCGTCATTTCTTCAGCGTGCCCCGATCTCGTTCTGTCATCGACGGATTTAGCGCCGAATATAATCGCGCGTCTCGCA
Source organism: Wasmannia auropunctata (assembly GCF_000956235.1). Classification (NCBI taxonomy): domain Eukaryota; kingdom Metazoa; phylum Arthropoda; class Insecta; order Hymenoptera; family Formicidae; genus Wasmannia; species Wasmannia auropunctata. The sequence continues at coordinate 80,876 of NW_012027305.1, forward strand.
ATTGGCGCAATAAATCTCGCAATAAATTCTGTAATTCGTGAAATGTATCTCAATAATGAGAGATTTTACTGCTGCCGATTTATGAATTCTTTACTAGTTTGTCCCATAATCCCTCTATTAAAGGGGATAATCGATAAAAGACTGTTACAATTTAATTCGTTAAAGAGTGAACTTTGTAATAAAGAGCGAATTAAATTTACACTTTACTCTAATCGACTTGTAACGTCGTTAGAACTGTGATCTTGAATGACATTTGAGACGTTCTATTTCGATTCCAAACAATTATTTTATTCAACCCTACATTTCACATAATTTATCCATTATACGAGCTCTCACAGAAAGCTCCTGATTTAAATACACGATGCTCCAAATAGTAACGTGAAAGAAGGTATTAGATATCCTATCGTTGAGGAATCACGAGCGTCACGTGAGCGTAATATTTTTACGATCGCGCGATCCAAAATTAGATCGCGCGTTAATAAATCTCGCGATGAATCGGGATTGGTGACAAAGGATGCCCAGGACACGTTATATACGTGTCATAACTCAATGGCTATCAATAAAAAAGAGGCACCCGTTTTCTTTCTACACGAATGTCGATGGCGCGCGTCTTGCAAGCCGTTTATAAAACACACCGGCGACGTTATTGATTTTTCTGGCGCGGGCGACGGGCTGCTTTCTTCTCCGATTCTTGCTCCTTCTGGTCTTTGCGCTCACGTGCGATTCATTTCCCTCGACGGGGCACGGCGAAATTATAAACGAAACGACGGAATCTCGTGACCTCACTTTCGTGCGGAGCATCGATCGGGTCGGGACGGCGACGACGACGGCCGCTTCGTCGGCCCGCTCGTTCCCGCTCGTTTCCGTTTGCGAAAATGCGGGATTAGACGAACGTCTTGGTGAGAACTGCATTGCGTCTAAGCGGGACTAATCTAGATCCGACACGAATTATTTCATTTCATGAAAAAAAGTATAAAATAACAGATTGTATAGGTATGTATACACTTCTGAGCAATAAACATTTATATATATTGTTCGTATCATTTATCTTATTGTTTATACAGTCGAACCTCGATAACTCGAATCTCAAGGAAAGAGCTAAAATCTTTGAGTTATAGAGTTTTCGACTTATTGAAATTCGAATAAAAAGGAGGATTATCATATAAAAATTCGACTTACGGAAGCTTTGTACGAGAGTTTATAATTTCCGATTATAATGGTTTTCAAAGGAAAAAAATCAATATTTGATAATAAATTATTTATTGAATACGTATAATAAATGTAATCATAAAACAAATACCAGGCTATTTTATATTTATTACTCATGGATACACGTAGCTACAATTTCGAATTATATGAGGCAGTGACAATAGAAGTTTGAATTATAGAGATGAACTTCAACTTGTAGGGGTTGGCTACTTTAAAACAATTAGTTAAAGAAAGGCACTAAGAGTTAATACGCAGAATTCGTTGTGTGCGTTAAAATTTCTTATGAAGTTATATTCAATAAATTAAGTTGCATCTTCTTATACACATCTGTCTCGACTTTTTGACTGAATTAAATTCGAGTTGCATAAAATAATACATTTAAATATCTGACAAATAATTCGAGCTAAGATAGCTTTTATTTCGATTTATAGAAATTTTCCGCAGCAGAGTGCAATGAACAAAATTTTTGTCTTACGGAAGTTTTTGAGTTATAGAGGTTCGAGTTATCGAGAACTATATATATTAGCTTTTTAATCAAATTTTGAAGAACATCATAAAATAGATATTTTAAAGTAGTAAAAATTTTCCTATAAGGATTATGGGTGTGTAAGTGTGTGTATGCGTATATAATTGATCAATATACACTTAATTTTATAGACAGAAATAATATTTTAACACAATAGATTGAGAGAGAAGACCAATGAACGGTCGTCGCAGGATCTTGATGCTTCTAATACCTATTTCTGTGTGAATTTTTCATACGTATTCTATAGTTTAGAAATAATGTTGCTTTAATGGTTCAAAACAAATTAAAAATTAATAATTCATCGTAATTGCTATAATGGTCTTACAAGGTTCCTTAATCATGCCACAAGAAAATGTTTAAGATAGGCTTTATACTCTCTTTTATAATTGATTGATTAACGATTTTCTCTATCAATCGCATTCTTTGCCTTGACATCTGTCTTTAGGCGTATGCCTTAACGCACATGCTAATTATGTATCGTATTATATTTTTTCAAAGGTTTCCTCTTTTACGCAATCGATTGGCTACTTGCAAAAGGCGATAATTATAAACGCATCAACTAGAATATCGAGTTCACGCAGACAATCGCCGTGACACTCAATGAAATAATTACATTCATGAAACAGACGGAATCTTGTTAAAAATTTATTGTATTTAAGAAGAAAAGAGGATAATCCACAATGTATTTTTAAAGAAAGGAATACGCACAAAATTTATTTCAGTTTATTTATAAATTAAATCGTCAAACTTCCACCAATTCAAATACAAAATAAAGTTGCAGTTTAAAATCAAATTTTCGTTGATAGTGTCTATTATTTTCTATACTAAAAACTATTTTCTGTTTCATTGCAAACGCTACTGCAGTTATATTTGATGTATCTCGACAAATAAAATCACTATGTATTGATAAAAAAAATTGAGAGGAAAATATTTCGTATAAACAAGAAATAAATTAACAAAAAGAAATTTCGCACGTAGCGAGAGTATGTCTAAAAAAAATAGATATGTAATAAAAGAACGAGAGTTTTTTATTTCAATTTCCAAATAGGAGACGTACGATCTTCGTACATTGATCTTCCGCGAAGTAAACGCGAAATAAAAAATCAAAACACGGAACAGAAAATCGTTGTCGCTTGAGATCGAGTTGTCGTTAGGAGTAACATTTATTATCCGCCGTGTCAGTTGCTCGTTCTATTGCAAACGAAGATACGAACCGAAACGAGAGGAAAGAAAACGGGATGGTATCTCTCGACGCTCCCGGGAACTCGATTCTCCTCCAAGGAAAATCGAACGGGCGCCCGCAAGCCGCCAGTAAACAAAGTGAGGAAAAGTGACCGTCCGTTTCTTTTTGCGAGCGCGTTTCCCCCAGTTTCACAGTAGGACACACGTTACCGTCGCTGCAACGTACGAGGAAGCAGGGAAGAACTTTGCGGAATCACCCCGTTGTTTTCCCCGGTGCATCTTGGTGCGACATCGTTGTTGAAAACTACGAGGCTTAGTTTATTACTTCATCTTCTCTAGATCGCAACGAAGAAATACGAACGACTTGGGTTTGTTACAAGTTGATAATACCAGCGAAGCGAAACATGAAGAAAAATATAACGATATGGCGACGTAAACGTTGTCTTTTAGGAGATAATACGCGCGTGGTTTGAAGATAATACAGGGGATTTTTTGCTTCTCCGGGGAAGATACGATAACATGGGCTAGAATTTCAAAGTTTTAACGTTTGAATCTGCCAACAGATTTGTGTTTCATCGAGACAAAATTATTGAAATTAACATTAACAAATAATCTCCCTTTTAAACATGTAAAAACATCTTTAATAATAATAATAATAACTAATTTATTTTAAACGAAGTAAAACGAGTTTTGAAGCTTTTACGAAATTACGTTGCGATTATATGTATATACATATCCATATTTTAACTTGAGTTTATTATATTTTAATGATCTATCGATTAATAATGAAATCAGTATAATGAGACATGTAAATTAAAAAAAAAATGCAGTAATAAGTTACTCGTCCTAAAATAATTGTTAAATGAATATGTATTTTTCGTTATTTGCATTATTTTACTTGATGTTTTATTGCATTGCGTGCAAAACAAACAATATATTTTTTTGGCTAAATTTAAAAAATACGGTGGATGTAAATGTAGACACAGATATGATATTTGAACAAAAGCTTCGAAAGTTGATTTACTCAATTTTCAAGCAAATTGAATAACAGTATAAATTATTTCGCAAAATATTCATGTGTACCCTATATAATTGATTATTGATCAAGCTCGAATTATCGCGTTTGTTTTTGCGCCTTAAAATTGAAGCTGTCTAAAGCGCAACAGAATAAAATACGTATTTTAAGTTATATTATTAGAATGGATAATTTTTTAAGTCTTACGTAAAATTATTAGTTGACTGTACATTTCAAGAACATTTTGTATTAGTAATAAGCTAATATATTTTAAAAAATATACTTTTAATTAAAATATTGAAATTAAATTATCTTGAAATTAAAAAATTTTAATTAAAAATATTTTTAATATTTTTTATTTCTTTATTGATTCTTCATTTCTCAATTTCTTTCATTTCTATTAGAGAAAATTGCACACAATTTCTAATTATATGTAGTAATCTGTGGAAGCTATCCGCAAGAAGTGGATTTGTAAACTGATTTGTATCGATAAATCCTTTGAAGTTGCAATCAATAAAATACATCGGAAATGCACCGATATACCGTATATACCGGATGTAGCGTACCTCTGGATGTAGGTATCCAAACGGATCCACAGTGAATTTCGCACTCGGGAAAATCGTTCTGACAAGTGACGGACGAATTGCGAAGTCAAAACAAGAGCGAGATGCAGGAAATCAAACAGATGAATCGCAACGGATCGGCTTCGGGCGAACCGTATGCAAAATGAAGCCAGTAATGGCTGTCAACTGCAAAATCTTGTTTTCGCGAACGTGGTTCAAGAGGATAAGAACAGCCGGGTTGAGAAACCGCTCTCTCGCTCTGATTTAAGACGGAACTTCCGTCCTTTACCGTCATGTCATTGTTATCCTTAGAGTTTGTAGCTGGAGTGCGTCAGAAGTGCACGAAGCGGTTGAAGGCTGAAGTAAACGGATTGTAGAACTGTGATTAGAGCATTTATAACAAACTTGAGTAATATTTTATAATGATAGCAGTTCTAATTAATGACAGCTTAAACGTAAGCTTATACTTTCGCTGGAAAATATCTCCGGCATGTTTTGATATTTACTTAAATAACTTTACCAGAGATGAGAAATTATAGAACAACTATTTATATAATCAACACATAATAAGATTTTCTACTAAATAAAATTCCGTAAACAAGAGATATTTTTAATAATAACTGAAATCGATTAATATATAAATACATACAACTTAACAATATAGTAAAAGTAAATTTTATTTGGTCAAAGCGGATCTTAGCGGGTGTTCAATGATATTTTTGAGTGACATTATTATACATACATATATAAGGTGTCCGAAATTCGCGAATCAAAATATCATAGCAAGGAAGTCTTCAGTAAAAAAAAATTCAGTAAAAAGTTATAAGTAAATTTTTATTTTAAACAGTAGTTTTTGAGATATAAGGGTTTAAATTTGGCCAATTATAGATTACGGTTATAACCGGAAACATCTGTGAGTAGCGCGATAGTGTTAGTGGTCGCGCGTGATCTATATTAATTGGCCAAATTTGAACTCTTATATCTCAAAAACTGCTTAAAATAAAAATTTACTTAATTTTTCAAAAACTTTTTTTGTTATGATATTTCGATTCGCGAATTAATTTCGGAATATTCTGTATATATAAAATATACATTTTCCAGTTCATGCAAACTATGCGCCGATTACTTGTCAGTCTTGAGACACAGTTCTAAACTGGAGTCGTAATATCACGAAAAAAAATTAAAAATTGACAAGCAATTTAATAATATTGATGCTACATCTTAAAAGTTTTTTTATTTTCGAAGAGAAAGAAAAGTGCAAGTTTCTCTTTTATTGTTTGGCTCTACGTATTTAAATAAAATTTTTACTAGATATATAATCGTTATAACAAATCGAACCTCTTTTATTACATTTTAAATTTATAACTCACGAAAATTAATGAGACAAATCAAGAGTTTCCCCTCTTATCTATCTTAATACATCGCGGAGAATAGCTGCACTCGAGCGCTACCGTGTCTCTTTGAGCCCGCGAAACGTCTCGACGATTTAATCGTTGCGTCAACGTTACCGTCTTCCCGCACATCCGCGGCGCCGCTGATGCACCGCTGACGCACTTTACCGAGTTTAACTCCCGAGCCGAGTCATGACGACATAGAAACTTTCGACTTAACTCGGTCCGGGCCGCTATTCGGTTGCCGTCGTTTGTCGGGGCACATCCGCGAAAACAGGATTTTCGCGCTAAGCGCAATTACGCACCTCAACTCGCGAGAGTGCGGTGGCGGTTTCCTCGGTACAAAACCGCTTCTACCACTTCTATTTAAATAAATACTTAAATCGAAAGTTCTCTTTTTGTTTAGATTTCTTTTAATGTTACTATACATATAATGAAATATCCAAATTATTTGCGAATTCATTAAAATTATATGAGAATGCTGAACTTACTAAGAAATTATTTTGCTTCTATAAGTAACAAATTTTTTGAATCTTAGTTACCAGAAAAAAAGGAGGAAAAATCGTTGCAAAGTATAAACATATATAAAAACTAACCGGAAAACAAGACGCAAAGCAAAACATTTTTTGCTTGAAGCGATAAAAGAATGTAGAGCTGGCCCTTCCTATTTTTCTCACGATCTGCTGAAGCACCTGTTTATTTTTACCTGTTTGGTAATGTTTTCTTACAGCATAATAAACAGAACGTGCTACAGCGATAATTGTGTCTAGCGGGATGATTATGTACATTTCAAGTGTGACGAATAAAGAGACCACAATTCCGCTTCCAAGTTGCACGTTTCAACGCGAAACGCATTTTGTAAAATTTACCTTCTCCCTAATACATGTACATAATTCCTGAATAAACACATCATTTTACAATTAGATACTCAATTTAATGTCAAAAAGTCTGATATTAGACAATAGTTATTAATATCAAATCACATTATCTTAAAATGAATTTATTGTTTCGAGCTTCAATGCTATTTTACTGTGAATATTACGCTGCTCCAAGTTTGAACGACATGCTTCGCTAAAATTTATCTCTCAAGTTTCTGGAAAAATATCTTAATTTTCCACTGCTAATGAGCAAAGTTTTGTTTTTAGTAGAGCGGATTATCTAGATAAAAGATGCAAATTTTTAGAAAAGTGGTCTTGTTATTTATTTTATCTTTTGCGTTTACCGTTCAATTATTATTAAAATATTTGTCACTCTTCGTAATTAAGTACATTATGTACGAATTACATGTAGCTCTTAATTTTTCAACAGCTTTAAAGATTCAGAGGGAATTGGAATATTTATTGTATAAGAGTGATTCATAAGATTATAAATTGATAAAACTACTTAGATTTATAATCTAAACTCTTTAATTATGTTAAAATTAATTATGTTAAAAAATTTATAATCTAAAATCTTTAATTATGTTAAAAAAGAGATGTAGAGTTAAATTACGACCGATCGATGCGAAGTCTAGACTCTTAAAAAAAATTTTCTAGACTCCATATCGATCGGTCTTAATTTTCATTTAACTCTACATCTTTTTTTGATATAATTCAAGCTTTTGCACATTTTTATAATAAGTTATTACGTGATGTTTCTTATGTATAATATTTTGTTTGCAATTATGGATCGTTTTGTGATGGTCGACTGTGATTTCAAGCCTGTCCATTCAGCAATGGAATCGACTGAGAGTCAATTTGCGGCTTGAATCTGGATCATGTAGACGTACTGTCTTTTTTCACACGGAATGATACTATTGTATCATTGTTGATTGTTTGTGCAACTATGTAACACTGAGGATGGCTTAAAGTTGTGCCGAAACGTCTGTGTAAGAACTTGTATCATTCTAAAAATTATATTTCATTATGTAACCTACTTTGGATTATAATTATAATTGCGCACCATTTAGCGCGTTGACTTCTCACGCCCTTCTTTGCTTATAGATTATTCGTTTAATAGGAGTCCTTGTTTGTTAACGTTTTCGATCTAGTTCAATTATGTGGCTGCCACACTTATATCGCTATATTATTAACATAAACAATATTTAGAATAATATGTTGACAATACATGTTCGACAATTAAAAAAAGTTAATTATAAAAATTATTATAAAATATATTTGGCAATAAGTTAAATCTCTCACGCTATTGTGTTATTATATTAATCACTATTTAGCAGAAGTTACTGCTAAAATTATTTATATTTAGAAAAAATAGCAGAACAAGTGGAGAAATCTTTTTACAAATAACAGATGCGTTAGGCACAATTGAGATAATAAAACAATCGACTAATAAATTATCGTATCGTTCATCGTAATTAGCGAGAGCTTGTAAAACATTACTGTTTTCGAATGCTAAACTCGCGGTGTAACAATGCACACTCAGATTCTTTACAATCTTAAAAGAATATTTTAATTAACACGTATTTCTATATCACAACAAAGAAGATGACTTATTTTTCTTATTTATTTCTGTCAATTAGCTAATTTTGAACAATAATAATTTTTTTATTTTATACTTTTATTTATGCGTTTGTTATTTCATATTACGCGAGTGAATGCGACAATTGTGACAATTTTTATTTATTTCTTTCAATCTCTTTAATCTATCTTATTATCATCCATTTTGTAGGTGTGATCAAATGCGAGTTTGTAATACATTTAAAATCTGAAGAAAGGTAAAAATTTTTAAAAAATTCCTGCGAATAAGTCTGCTTCTTACTAGCAAAATACAATTAAATATCAACAAAGACCAGCAATATCAAGTATTGTGGTTGAACAAACGATGCCCGTTCGACACGCGTCAATATTTATTCGGCATTGTTTACTTATTGTTCCACTTTCAAGCCGCAAAAGTGCAATATACTGTATCGCTTCTACTCTTAAATTTGCCAATAGTTGTATATTTTATTGTGAAATCGTAGAAAAGAATAGTTTACATAAAAATAGCAACAGTTGCACGAAATCGCGCGATTTTTGTCAAAAATAATTTAATAACGCCGATCAAAGTAAACAAAACACAAGCTTCTGGCTTTTTCATGTTTTTTTAAAGTTACATGTTACGTAATGTAAGAGGAAAACGTATATTCCTTTTTATCTTTTTTATTATGCTCGAAAGAACCTCTAACTTCCGCAGATGACGTAACGATCTCGTCTCCGTGAAGAACGCGAAGTAAGAACTTTAAGATGCGATTTCTCTCTCTCTCTCTCTCTCTCTCTTTCTCTCTTTTCCTCTGCTCTCTTCTTCGATTACATTGTTTATTCCAAACTCCGGAAGGCGCTTCGTCAACACAATGCGTTTTGCTCGGGCGCGTTGGATCTAAAAGGGAAGTAACGAATAGCAGAAATGACGAACGGAAACCTTCCTCCGCTTTTGTTTTCCACGCTAATTAGCGGGCGGAAGTCGGTATTCCAGAACCGATCTATATTTCATGCGCGCCGGCGGCAACCGTTTAAATCCCTCTTTGCCGCGCGACCGATTGCAATAATTGCGACGCTTGGGGGTTTCGACTTGGCAAAGGGCATCGGTAAAGGGAAACTATCGCGAAAGGTATTTATAATTTCTGATGAGGTAATTGAGAGGCATGCATCTTCGGAAAGGGACATATGCATATGTTATGCAGCCTCGATTGAAATACGTTCAATTATTAACCGTTTACATTAACGTATATATAATTTTGTATACGGCTTGGAAGAGCTTTTGTTCTTTATATAATATAAATCTTAATATTTATTATTAAGAGCATAATAAATATCGGTGAAAAAAGTAAGTCCGATAGATTTGTGATAAATATTATATTTTTAATATATATTTATTAATTATACAATTGAACGTTTTTACTGAATCAAGTTATATCAACAAATTTTAAAATAACTTTTAAAGTGCAGAATTAATTTCAGTTTGGTAAAACAAAATTAAAAGTTTATACTTAAAAAGTTTATATTTAAAACGAATAAAGAAGGCCAATGCACGGTCATACCAGGATCTTAACCAGGATGCTTCTATTATTTTCTTATGTGATTTTACATACGTATCCTAGCCTCGATGAAACTGCGTGCCGTTACTTCCGGATTCAACGCAACCCCTAATTGAACCAGGACCGTATTATCACGTATTAAATTGCTAATCTATTTAATAAGTGCTTGATGCTCACTTGTATCTAATAAATTCCCCCTCCCCCGCGACGTCAAATAAATGCTAACCTGCTCCTATACGAACCATTTTATGCTTAACATTCTGTAATACGATAAGCAAAAATAGATAGGCATTTTATGTTAAATATTACTCTAAAAATGTTCCTTCCATAGACGTGTTTTCTCTCCCGCATCTCTCAAGATTTATTTAATATCCCACGCGCGCGCGAAGCTTGAATTAGTAATTTTGTACGGTACTCGAGCCGAACGCGACATCAACGAGTCATCCGCGCTGTTAGTTTTATAATCAAACCGCGCATCCTATTATGTTTTACACCCGGCAGCCGCCGCGCGCGCGGAGTGCGCAATGGCGCTTAGCTGGAAATCCTGTTTTCGCGGATCCGAGTCGGTGCGAAGATGGCATCGAAAGTCGGCTGCCAGACCGGGTGACTTAAGTCGAAAGTTCGCCGCCGGTGGCCCCGTCACTGTTTTCCTTGGTAGGAGTTTAACTCTCGGGCGGAGTGCATCAGGAGTGCGTCGGTGCATAAGGAACGAGAGGAACCGGGGCGGGCGGTGGCGGCATTAACGCTGCATCCTCGCGCGCTAATCCCGGCTGTTATCCCCCGGACTTAGACAAGGGACGACCGACCCTCGAACCATCTCCGCTCTCGTCGCATCCCCGAACACGTTCCCGTCCTTCTGCCATTTTGTTCAAACTCGACTCTTAATGAATGCTCGCTCTGTGATTAGTACGTCGCCCCTCCGATCTCACGGGCAAAAATCTTCGTAGTCGGATGTATTTAAAGATGGTAAATTGCGGAGGGTGATTTGTGAGTCATCTTTGACGGTAAGGAAAGGGGAGGGGGAATAGTGACGGATTATTTCCTCTCTCCCCTACAAGCTAATTACAAGATATGATTTTTCACTAAAAGAGTACTTTCCGCTTTCAAATATACAAAAAACTTAATTAGAATTTCCATAAGTCATGTATACAGGCTAGATTTTCATAAAAACTGAAACCTACATTTGTCACTATTTGCCCCACCCTATGGGTAAATAATGATACCTTATGGGACAATTACAAAATACATA
>NW_012027305.1:97657-103659 GCF_000956235.1 Wasmannia auropunctata
CGCATTAGTTCAACTGAATTGGCCATTAGAAGTTTTTTCTCATATTTTATAAAGCATTTGCTCAAACAATAATTGTATTCTACTGTTATTATTCAAAAATATATAATTTAGTTAAACAAATCAGTTTTCCAGCCTATACATAGAATCTGAAACTTCTTATTCCTAGTTGAATAAGAATTGAATTCCCAATTGAATTTCGGATTAATTAAAAAGTTGTAAGTTGTATAGAAACAAATGGAAGTGGTAATCAAAAAGTTTTTATTTTTTGATTAGATAAAAGATTTTTTTGACAGATAAAAACATCCATCAATACATGAACAATGATTATTAATTGTATTTAAGATATCGTCTTACTTATTTATTTTTATCTTTTGAAAAATATAAGTCTGGAGAAATATAAATAATGATTGATAAAGTAATGCCAATTCAAAAAGGTTGTAGCAAGCATTATTTTAAGAAAAATTTATAGTTTTGTAAAAAAATTATCAAATATTTTATTTGAAAATTTTTAACGGAGTTTATTGTTAAATGTTAATACTTTGGTTTATTTCGATTAAAGGAGATCTGCGTGTAAGTGATGAAGATTAATTACAGAATCTTTATGCCATGATCACAGTTTTAGTTTAAGTTTTATCTCACAAGATTATACACGAATTGAATATCCATGCGCGTCAGTATTCAGTGTCTATCGTTCTTATTAGCCGAATCGTTACATCTCATCTCGATCGGTTGTATGACTGCTCTTTGCAGAGAGCCTGTTTTTGTCTTTCTAATGTTTACGAAAATACAATTAAGATTTAAATCCTAGCGACGTTTCTTTTTTTTTCCTGCGCGTGCAGCTTATAAGACGTTTATCCGTATTATTTTCTGGCGCATACAGACCGCCATTTTATTACATCATATGCGTTAATAATTTGCTCAACAAAAGAAAAAATTATAATGATGCAATGCAGTAAAACGATGTTTAAGAAGCATGAAGCGTTGTTATTTTCGCTAACTGACCTATTTGTCTCGCGTGTTTGTCTCGATTCACTCTCTATGTTCATCTCTCTCTATGTTTTTGTTTTTTCTGTTGCCAAACAGCTGAGCAGACCCGTCAGCGTTAATACGTACATATTTCTCGTGAATTCTCTCGATGCGGAATAATTTCGTCTATTGTGTAGCTAAAGTAGCGGTGATGCAATCGCCACAATATAAATCACTATAATAATATAATAATTTATATAAATATATATTTATAATGCGAGAATTTTTCAAATGATACGGACAAAAATCTGATGAATTACATAAAATAAATTAAATTAATCCTAGAGAAGTACTTTATCTTTTTAATTTAAATTCCTTGCGAAATATGGTATAGGCGTGGTAAAAATTACTATGTATTTAGCTGTGTAGTATAAATTTAAATAAAAGAGAATAAAATGTTTTATATCTTTTTATAATATTTGATAAATAAGCAATTCTCCTAATATTATATTTTAGCTAATTTTTTTAAATAAACGATAAGAGATCGGTTACCATGGGTTAACTAGCGAGTTTTTAATCAAGAGATACATGTCCCCGTGTAAATACTTTACCGTAAATGTCCGTAACTATTTGTAAATAGCAAAAAAACGCACAAAAAAAAGCATCCCTTTGGCTAGAACGGGAATTTCGCTTGCAAATTCCTCGCGTGCCCCCGCAACGGCACGCGTTTCGCGCGATAAAGCTCGCCCCCATAGCGGGCGACACACGGTGAGTGCAGCTGCGGCAGATTCGCGAGCGTGCCTTTCGCGAGCATGCCGACCAGGAGGTTTTTCCGTAGTCGCACGAATTTATGCGACAAACGGGTTTTCTCGCGCCGCTCCCCTGGGAACTCGGCTTGCATTATGCACCGCGACGTAAAGCCGTAAAAAGGTAACGACGATCAGAACGTGGGGAGCTAGCGCATTCGCATGTTAATATCCACGGATCTATGGACTCACCGTCGATGCGATGATGCAATCGCGCCAATAGCTTATGTATAGGAAAATGGTCCCGCCACGAAATAATTCGTAATATTATAATAATATTATAATAATATTTCATCAATTACAATTTACTCAAATTTTTATAATCCGTTTATACACGTGATACGTGATATTAAAATAGAATTCTTCTTTGTTTAAACATTTCGACATTTTTCCGCCATTTTTCTAGAATTTTGTTGTACTACAGTTACATGTTCTTTTTTTTCTAAATTGAAAAATTGTAAACTCCAAAGAGTTAAGAAAACGTTGAGCGCTGAATAGCCTCGTGTGTATGCGTTGCATCCATCGTGCTGCATTTCCGATACGATCAAGAAAGCTCCGAGGAGGCGCGATATGAATTCGTATGAATACATCTGTGGTGAAATCGCAAGCGAACAGTATGAATGAATGGGGAATTCCGCTCCATAGAAATTCAACGCGCGTGCACGTGCTCGCGTTATGCGCGATCGATCTCGAACGTAGATCGAGAGCAACGAGACGAGCGACATAAAGCGAGTAGCATAAACGGAAAGCAGAAGTGAACGAACCCGTAAACGAAGCCGCGAGTAAAGTAGCGGCATAAAAAAAAATATTAAGAAGACATTCTTACGTACTGCGGCGAGATATTTACGGCTCGTTTATTAAATTTACTTAGAATTGTTATTAATTGTTATTAATTTGGTATTTGTGAACATATAAGAGAGAAATAAGATGAAAATAAAGAAAGATTATCGGATACTCATCAATTCCGATCAATAGCATCCGTAAGTTTCAATCGGCATTGAACAATCGCGCGAAAGAGATTGGATGTGAAATACAGAATTCTACTTTGCAGGAAGATTCAACAATTCCTCACTTTGAGGATTTTACGGTAATGTTTCCAACAATATGGAAAATTAATGAGAATGTGTTATTATATTAGGATATAATAAAAGCGCTACTTTTCTTTTATTTATTAAAAAAAAATAGATATGTAATTATTATACAATATTGGATTTTTTTGAATATCTGAGAAAACATTTTTCATTTATAAATATTTATAATGATATATGAAATATATCCATATATTTCTTTTTCTCGTGTATAATTTTTGTTCGTACGTCAAGAAAAAATAATAGTAGGATGAAATAGAAAAGTAATGAAAAGAATACTTTTCTTTTATAAAAAGTGAAGTTTGAAGTAATAAAAAAAATTGCCTATATATAATTATTACGTACATGTATAAATATAATAATGGTATAGATAAGTTACATACATATATGTATATGTATATACCTACATGATTATACTGTAGATATGTAGAATATTGTGTCATGTAATCGTAATTTTACTTTTTGTGTGGAAAAATGATGTAAAAGTTGTTTTCCTAAATATTTTTCAATTATTCTTCTCATTTTAGTGATATACACGGCCTGTCTCAAGAGTTTCTGAACTTTTTTCGCAGGCTACGTAACTAAAGCTATCTGCTTTGATAATTTTTATTTATCAAAATAGTGCGAAATTATTTTTCACAACTTTATTTCTAACTATAAAGTTGCATTCTTCTATGTATTATTTAACAAACGTGAAAATACGTTTTTGATGCTCGTCGAGAAAAATAATGGAACAAAAAATAAACACATGACAAAAGATGTCCTAGTGCTTGATCATCCCCTGCATGCATCCTGATATATTTTCATGTAATTACCTATTTTTTTCCAAAGTTGAAACTGAAGCTGAAAGGACAATCTTTTAATATGATTTCGAAAATCGTGAGACACAGAAGATGTTGATCGAGATTATATCTTCCATTTTAAAAGCAATTTATTAAAGATATTTTTAGAAATTGTACGATTACTATATAGACTATATTATATTATTATTTCAGATAACATATATTTTGGATAATTAATAAATAAAATTACAAAAATCACATTAGATCAAAAAGATATTGCATTTTGAAAGAAAGTTTGGATACTTTTAACACAGACTGTGTACATATGAGGACAGAGATTATAGAGAAAGAAATAATATATGAGCATATTTCACGTAATTGTATATGTATACACATATTTATACATATTTATGTATAAAAATTTTGGTATTGAAAATTTTAATCTCGTTCCCGATATTTTCAGATATTTTGAATTTCGTGTATTACATGTTATTATCCGCAGATTGATTGCATAATTGAAATTCTTAAAATCGTCAATTAGTTCCATCACGTGTGCTGCTTGTACATACAATAATTTGACATAAATTAGAGTTAGAAAAGTATCTTTTCAAATTATTGCTCAATGTCGTTGATTTTACGTTCTTTGAATAATATGTAACATAAAATTAAAAGTCGAGCTCGTGTATTGTAAGACAATGAGGAAAGGTTTAAGGTTATTTAAAGACCAAGAAACGAGCAAATGATAAATGAATAAAATGTCCTTTAATGTCAAATCATAAAACCGTTTCGTACTTCACAGAGTCTTCACCAGTTTGTAAAATAAATAATTTAAGGTGGTTTTATCGAGCAAGTTCCAGTCAAAAGTTAGTCCCTCCATATAATTAATAATTCAATAGAAACAAACGTAATTCAATAAAAATATTTCGCATAGACTGTACATATGCGATTGTGTGACGTTTATGTGACAATATCATATTATCGAGTTGGCGTTGAGCGATAAAACCACTTTAAAACATCCTATTTAAAAACAGGCATGTTAAGTCGAAGTCGAATTATCGAAAAGCCTCGAAATTTATTGTTAACTCTATTCCGTACGACGTTAATTCGTTGTCTCGCTGTGCTTACTTCATGAGCGGCTGTCATTGCACATTTTGACAGTTGCGTGCATTGAGGTTGATGTGTAATTGTAAGTAACAGTAAAAAATAAAAAGTGCAGCTAAATAGCGCGCGCAAAGCGCGCGTCTGTAGTACTAGTTGAAATTAAAAAATAAAGAACTGAATTGAAGTAATAAATAAATTATAAGAAAAGTACAAGAAAACCGGAACTTCATAAAAATTACAGAGGCTACCAAACTAGATACATGTAAAAACAACTTCTTTTTGAATTCCATAACATAAAATTAAATTGGGCATTGAATAAAATGCAAATTCATCGTTTAGTGGCGAGAAAGAGTTGAGTCCGGAAGTAAAAAGTGGATTAAAATTCAAAAAATGTGTTAAAGTCAAACTGTCAAATGTAGAACGGATAAATAACGAATATAAAATTGAGCATATATTCCGTGATCACCGAATTAGATTGTTCTAATTTAAAATTATTCATATGTTCCTTGATTATGACGTTTATATTCGTTATTTACGGACAGATAACGAATCGTCCACAGCATATACTCAATTTAATCATGTACATTTAACCATATACCTACATTTGATTGGGATAATGTGATTTTGGATTTAATAATGGATAATTGTGAAGATTTTGGACGTAGTTAAACTCTGAACGTAATTATTATAAGAGATCATTTTTTCGGAGATGATTCACATAAAAAAAAACTGAATCAATTCTAATAACGATATCGAAATGTTGAGTAGCTTATTTTAATATCCTTAACGAACTCGCTGATAATAAATATTAGATATACAGCGCTCTTTACCTGAATATTTATAGCTTTTGTCATTTTCTCGTTCGTTATTTGTTGTACAATCAGGACACACATACTATTTTATTTTTAGGGTAACTGTCTCAATTACTGCCGTTTTAAGCACATAATGACAATCAATATGCTTATTTTAAAGCTTCTTAAATACGTAATAGATATTATTTCTTAGATATTATTATTTAAGTAACTTTAATATACATAAAATAAAGCAACAAACTCGAAAATCAATTAATTATTTAAATATAATAAAACATATAAAATATAAAGTACCTATTATTGCCAGTCAATTTTTAAATACCACCCTGCCCCCCAATTACTGCCGCACGGCTACTAATCAAATATTGTCTCCCTATTTAATGCCCCCCCCCCCCGTGTGTGTGTGTGTGTGTGTGTGTGTGTGTGTGTGTGTGTGTGTGTGTGTGT
>NW_012027306.1:0-544 GCF_000956235.1 Wasmannia auropunctata
GAAGGCTACCTCGCCCGCGGTTTTTGATCCGTGGTTTTCCCGCGGGACTCAGGGCGAATGCCGAGGTGGGGACAAGGGGAGTGCTGATGCACGTGTGGTACCATGGAAAGTTAATCCCACCCCTTGTTCGAAGAAACAAGAAAGAAGAGCCCAAGATCAAGATCAAAATCAAGATCAAGATCAAGACGACAGAAAAGAGGCAAGAAGCGGGCAGGAGGCCAGTGTTCAAGTCGACGGCAGACTCTCCGCTTCCTGGAGGGTGCGCGTGGGATGGCCGCCGGCATCTTGGGGATTGGACATCCCCGGGAGGATGCACTTCGGGACCAGTCTCAGGAAAACGCCACCTTGGAAGAGTCCGGGGAGGAGAACGTGCGACTGGAAGTGTTCAAGTCGACGGCAGACTCTCCGCTTTCTGGAGGGTGCGCGTGGGATGGCCGCCGGCATCTTGGGGATTGGTTATCCCCTGGAGGATGCACTTCGGGACCAGTCTCAGGAGAACGCCACCTTGGAAGAGTTCGGGGAGGAGAACGTGCGACTGGAAGTA
>NW_012027306.1:7107-9185 GCF_000956235.1 Wasmannia auropunctata
TGCCTAAGTGACTGGAGTTCAGACGTGTGCTCTTCCGATCTCTTGGCACCCTTTTTTACTTTTTTTAAAAAAGTCAATTTTGTAACGATATCACGCATTTTGTAGTGATAAGCATGACAAGCACATATTGACAACGTAAACTGAAGAATATAGAATATTCTTAATTCGAAATAGTGTTACAAAAAACCGTCATCATCACTAACTCAATCGTTTAATTATTGTAATATTAAGATATGAAGATGACTCGTTTTATTGTTTAATTTTGTACACCTGTTTTTTGTTAAAAAGATCATAAACATCAAATTTTGTTCGATAATAGATGTACCGCTTAAGTTTCATTGTTCAATTTTGTACAATAATAGATGTACCGCTTAGGTTTTATTGTTTAATTTTGTACACCTGTTTTTGTTCGAAAAAGAAGATCATAAACATCAAATTTTGTTCAATAATAGATATACCGCTTAGGTCTCATTGTTCAATTTTGTACAACTGTTTTTTGTTCGAAAAGGAGATCATAAACATCAAATTTTGTTCGAGGAGCACGCTAATATGATATACGCACACGCACGTACACTATATCAAATTAAAAATAATTTATATAATTTATCAATATATGGAATGTAGAATCTAATAATGTATGAATTACTTAATATAATTTTGGAGAAAAAATACATATCATATATGGAGATTTTTATTTGTTTTGAAGAACGCTGTTTATTAATTAAAGTGCTTTTTCATGCAGTAAATTTCGTTGCGAATAGTTTTTAGCGAGTAGCGAATAATTTACGAATTATAGTTTGGGAATCGCATCTGTGTGTCAACAATACTAAAATATTTTTTATACATGCATGCAGGTTTTAAACTTAAAAATGTTTTTAAATATTATATTTATAATAAATATAAAATAATTTGTTTGTAACAAATTTTTTAAATCTTTTTTTAGTGGAGGATAATTCAGTTATAAATTGGATAATTTGGAATAACATAATACAACAAATGCAATGATTAAATTATGTATATGTAAATAATTATTATCAAATAACCGGCGCAGTTATAATTTCATAAAAAAAGAATCTTATAGATGTGAAAAAAGTTTGTTTTTTTAAATAAAAGTAAAACATATATCTTCGTTTTTAATAAATGTGATGTATATATATATATATATATATTCCAGCATATGTTTCCATAAAGTCTTTTTTTAACACATGTATATTTCAATAGAATAAAAGATTTTCATCACAAATTAAAGACACAACGACATACATAAATTCAAATAATATAAAGAAATTTATGTAAAAAATTTGATGCTGTATTTTAAAATATCAATTCAATATGCAAGATTTCAAAATATATTACGTAGTAACGTAAATAAAAATTTAAATAATTTAATTAAATTTTTTCTTTTTTTTTAATTGGCAGCGGCTTTTAGTTTTTAACATGGTTTTTTATCATTCAATAAATATAACTCAAACGCTCAAATATAGCTCAAACGTATGTTGCTAGAAAATATTCGCTAAAAACTGATCATTTTAGGCGAATCTCGAACGACCATTTGCGGCGATTTTTTTCGCTGCATGAATTGCACTATAGATGCACTTAACGGTGAATACATGTTGTAATTAATTGCAGCAGTGATCGCGCACGTATCTTCGTAGATAGAAAATATTTGCAAGATCCATATAATATTATTCATTTCGATAGTGTGATATTGTTTGATATTACTATTAAAGTATTAAATGATTACATCATACAAGTGATTAATATTATACTATAAACGATTAATTTAACCTATTGCGTATTGAATTTGAGTATAATATTGTGTATTTTTTTTCGCGTTTATAGGGAGGTTATATTTTGTCAACAGTTTTTTAACAGTTGTAAAAGAAAGAAAATAGTGTAAAATAAATAATGTCCTACCAAGATAACAAATTCTATGATAAGTGCAAGTACAAAGATTGCGAAAACGGATGATTATCTCATGGAAAACATATATACAGATTTCCATTACGGACAGATGTTCGACACTATTTATGGATACGTAATAGTGGTAAGTTTATATATATACCTATATATATATA
>NW_012027307.1:0-425 GCF_000956235.1 Wasmannia auropunctata
CGATGACGACGAGGAAGACGATGATGACAATGAAGTGAGGGCGAGGACGCCTCTGCGGATAAACCCGCAGATGGAGGCGTCGTGGGATGCGAGGGCGAACCCACCTGTGAGCCCGCAGGAGGGTCCACGGGAGAGCCCGCGCGATACGTCGGGGGACAACGGCGCGAGGAGCTTGCAAGAGAGCTCGCGGGAGGAGGCGAGCTCGCGAGAGAGAGCAGTTGCCTGCGACAACTAGGGTAAGTATTTTTTAAATAGCTATCTTCCTTTCTGTTTCTCCTTACAATTTTTTAAATTGTTTCTTTTTTGTCTGTTGCAGATGGCGACGGACAGGTGGATTTGCGACGGATTAATTAAATCATATATTATATATTTTTACGTCAACTAAATTTTTAAATAAACATTTTTGTATTTTAATTATAATAATA
>NW_012027307.1:7865-8487 GCF_000956235.1 Wasmannia auropunctata
ACATCGTGAATAATATCGGAGAAAAGCCAGACCCTGAACCCGGGCCCAAAGAAACCCCGCGAGGGTATCAAGGACACCAAGAGAGTCGGAATTCTCGCGAGAATCAGTGTTGAAACATCGTGAGTGATCCGGTAACCGCGCGGAGGTAATCCGGAGAGCTCGACTCTGAACTCGGGCCCAAAGAAACCCCGCGAGGGAATCAAGGACACCAAGAGAGTCGGAACTCCCGCGAGTCAGTGTTCAGACATCGTGAATAATATCGGAGAAGAGCCAGACCCTGACCCCGGGCCCAAAGAATATCCGTGAGGGAATCAAGGACACCAAGAAAGTCGGAACTCCCGCGAGAATCAGTGTTGAAACATCGTGAGTGATCCGGTAACCGCGCGGAGGTAATCCGGAGAGCTCGACTCTGAACTCGGGCCCAAAGAAACCACGCGAGAGAATCAAGGACACCAAGAGAGACGGAACTCCCGCGAGACACAATGTTCAGACATCGTGAATAATATCGAAGAAAAGCCAGACCCTGAACCCGGGCACAAAGAAACCCCGCGAGAGTATCAAGGACACCAAGAGAGTCGGAATTCTCGCGAAAATCAGTGTTGAAACATCGTGAGTGATCCGG
>NW_012027308.1:0-463 GCF_000956235.1 Wasmannia auropunctata
GTTTGCGATTTACACGTAAAATTATTCAACAAGTACATTTTTTACTTTATTGTGTCATTATTGTATTATTTTATTCACCAATAACTGTGGTGGTTCACAGAAGCAATTTATTATTTACAATTTGATAATAAAAGAATCACAGACAAATAACAGACCGAAAGACAGACTAACAATAAGCGAGTAACATAAAGAAAGCGATACTCGAATGTGTGCATGCGTGCGTCAGCTGATCATAGCGGGCACCTCGCGTAAACACCCGCGTGTAACAGTGAGTCGCGTCAGCCCTGCCTACCTCCCGTATTCGCCCCGCGATACGCTTACTATTTCTCTTTATAACTTAAAAACTAAGTTTCGCACAAATTTTTGCCAAAGGAAAAATCGTCTCAGAATACGATCAGGAATACGTATATTCAAGGACATTATACTTATTCTGAATCACCCTGTATAACTCTCCGGCCACCAC
>NW_012027308.1:9864-10944 GCF_000956235.1 Wasmannia auropunctata
TTTAATACAAGTATATCATTTTGTTTTACATATACCTGTTTATTTGTAAATGTAACTGTTCCTCCATTGTTAGTTATGGCATTTACAGAAAGTAGATTAGTAGTCAAATCTGGAATATATAATACTTTATTTAATTTGCATTGTTCAAATTTTATACTTCTTGTTGCCTTTGCTTTCATTGATTCATTTGATTTTGCAAGTCCCACATTAGATTCAATCTTCTCCATAATCTTCATTCCTTCCATACTTCTTGACATGTGTGAAGTTGATCCAGAATCCATTATCCAGCTGGAAAAACTTGATTTCTCTGATGTTCTAGTCAAGAAAGACACTCCAGCATCACGTTTTTCTAAAAATTTATCTGATTTCTTCACATCCTTTTGTCTGAAAAAACAATCTTTTTCTTGATGATTATTTTTCTTACAAATCGAACATGTGGGATATTTTTCTTTATTTTCTTTACTCTTCTTTGTACATGTAGATGCGTAATGGCCTTCTTTATTGCATATATAACATTTCTTACCTTTTTTACATATTTTTGCTGTATGTCCAAAATTACCACATTTGAAGCATTTTCTCTCTGCCGTTTTAAAAGCTGTTTCTTGTGATTCACGTACATTTCTTCTTGATTCTTCAGCTAGTAATCTTGATATTAGATTTTCTAATGTACGATCTTCTTTTACAGTTGATTCCCATGCTGAAGTAAAATATCTAAATTCTTCCGGTAAAATTGATAAAATTTTGGACATAAGCATGATGTTATCATTTATTTCATTGTCAAGTCCCTTTAATCTAACTGCTAGATTACGCAATTTACCAATGTTTGTCGCAATATCTACATTTTTGTCAAATTCAAAACTGAAGAAATTCTGAAAAAGAGTGCATTTCTGCTGTTCATTATCTCGTTGAAAAATAGAAGTAATTTTTACCCACATGTCATGTGCAGTTTTACAACTCATAATATGAAGTAAAGGTTTCTTATCTAGTGTTGTAACAATCACCCTTTGCGCGTTCGCATCCTTCTTCTTCCAGACTTTATTTCGCTGATCTTCCGGCGTCTCCGTAATGACAACATCATAC
>NW_012027308.1:12484-13763 GCF_000956235.1 Wasmannia auropunctata
CTTAAGGACAATTGTGAGTACTCCCCGGGCAACATGCCTCAGAAAAATAAGCGTAGTAAAAAAAAGGACAAGAAGAAAGCTGCGGCCTGTTCTAAAGATGCATGTTTGCCGATTGCGTCATCCTCTCTGTGTTCGCGCTCGTCAACATCAGATACGTCCATCATGTCCATGGAATCTCTGAGTGAAACTCATAATAAGCGCGCAGCCTCGACAGCCTTCGATACACCAGAGGAGTCCCAGCATGCAGAAATCCCTCGATAGAGCCAAGCTAAAAAGGTATCACGTCATGTTTCACTTGATCGCGCCACGCGAGCACGATCGTGCAGTCAACAAAGGGTATCCAATCAGAATCCAGCAATTGATCACGTGTGTAACACACGCAACAAACAGTCCTTAAAACCGCCTAGTAACGACCTACCTAACAACAATAATCCGCCTCTGCCCCTGAAAAAAAAGATAGTTAATAAACATTTGCTCACGGATTCGGGTTCTTTTATTGTCCACGTGCAATATCAGGCAGACTCAAGTGCTGATTCAATGCATCCTATGATGGTTAGCCGCCTCATTAACACCGTAGTTGGCCAGGACATAAAATCAGTAAAGAAAATCGGTCGAGGTAATATACTTGTAAAATTTTTCAGTGCAAAAGCTGCTAACAGCGTGATAGCTCATCCTAAATTAAAGGAAAAAAACTTAGAGGCCCTCATACTGTCGTTTCGAGTCATGCAAACGGGAATAGTGAAGGATATATCCCTTAACCTCAGTGATCGAGATTTATTAACAGCTTTTGAATCTTCTGTTAAGATTTTATCTGCCAGCCGCATGAACCGTAAAATTAAAGAAAATGGTGAAACTCGTTTTCTTCCTTCGCGTACAGTCCTCTTGAAATTCGAAGGTCAAGCTCTTCCCCGCTCGGTCTCTCTATTCAAAATTTACTTGCCAGTTGTCCCATATATTCCCAGGGTGCTAATATGCTATAACTGCTTTAAATTTGGTCACATTGGAAGCACCTGCAAAGGAAAAGCCAGATGTATTCGTTGCGGTGAATTAAAGCATGACAAGCTCGAGAGCTGTCCTCGATTTCAGCTCCCCCCGATTTGTGCAAGCTGCAAGGGTGAACACCTCCCCACAACAGCAAGTTGCCCAATATTTATTCAACAGCGCCAAGTTAACATGATAGCTTTCTCGGAAAATATTCCCTTAGTGAAAGCACGCATCAAAATGAATTTCTCACCCTCCCCTAATCTGTCTGCTGACATTGTTTCCTCACATAAAGATT
>NW_012027309.1:0-804 GCF_000956235.1 Wasmannia auropunctata
TCGAGTTTTGGCGGCAACGAGATTGACCTTGAAATTGTCTTCGCCGTCGCAAACCTTGAGATAGACGCAAGCGGCGAGAGCGTCCGTAGAGGCGTCCGAGAATCCGTGCAGCTCGACGAAGTCCGCGGGATTCGAAGAACCCCCGAATCATCGTGGCACCGATATAGTCTCAACGGCGGGAAGCTCCTCGTGGAACTTGCTCCACTGACGAGATACTGAGCTTGGGAGCTCCTCGTCCCAGCCAAGCTTTTCCAGCCATAAGTTTTGAAAGAAAATTTAAGCCGTGACCATGACTAGACTCAACCATCCTAGGGGGTCGAAGAGACGGGCAATGACTGATAGAACCGAGCGCTTTGTCCAAGTCTGCGGCACAGAGACACCCTTAACGCGAAAACCGAATTGATCTTGTTTCACTTGCCAAAGAAGTCCGAGAGCGCGAGAGACCGTGTTGTCGTCAATGGAAAGCGAATTCATGTCCGCTCGTCATTCCCGGTCGATGGAATCAAGCAAGGTCGGCTCGTTAGCGACCCACTTTTGCAACCTGAAGCCGCCCGCCGTCAGGAGGGCGTCCAATTGCTTTATCCTCTCGCGAGCGAGGGGCAGAGAATCTGCACCCGACAGAACGTCCACGTAAATCTGCTCCGCGAGAATCTCTTGAGCGAGAGGATAGTGCGGTCCTAGATCAGCAGCAAGTTGTTTCAGGATTCGAAGAGCGAGGTACGGAGCACACGCAAGACCGTAAGTTACGGTGCGGAGGTGGTAAGAGACGGGTGCGGTGTGCTCGTCCGGAGACCAGAGAATGCG
>NW_012027309.1:9501-9930 GCF_000956235.1 Wasmannia auropunctata
ACTGGCGCTAATAGCAGCCAATGTTTGTCAGCGCTGTGGCAGCAATTATAGCGCCAATGAGCAGCCGAAATATATATGTATATGTAAGGACGGTGAAGGTGGATTTGTGTGAGCCGCCAAAAGCGGACGAGACATACGTAACGTTGGACAGAGAGACAGACTAGGGAGGAAAACGGGTTATCGAGCAGGGTCACACCGATATGACAAGACGGGTGAACGAGTAACAGACTGCTTTATTCGTCGGCACTCGCGTTATTACAGTAAAGAGGACGGGCCTCGAGAACGCACGCTATACATCCGGCTAGGCCGGGTGCAACACAGGTAATGCGAGAGGGATCACCTCTCGCGGTTACGTAGCGCGACTCAGCGACTCGAGCGCTATCCGCAGCCAATCCGGGACGAGGCTGGTGCGGGCCAATGGCAGCGCGA
>NW_012027310.1:0-578 GCF_000956235.1 Wasmannia auropunctata
TGTTAGCGCCTATAGTGGCGCAACCCGTCTCACAAGCAGTCAACTGCGAAGAGCTTCTGCGGCAGACGGAAGCAATAATTAAAACGCTCGAGTGATAATGACAGTTAAAGAGACATTGCGGTCTATGACCACATTTTTGATTTGTTTTGTGGGGGCATATGTACTAGCCTCAGTTTTCGATTTAATAATATATATTTTAGAAAAGTCGCTTGACGAATAGCGCAAATGTGTTACGGGTTGAAATTATTATGTATTCGAGATTATGAGTTTTACATGTCACGCAAGATGTTGCGAATATTTTAATGATGTTTTCTTTTTAAAATGTATTTTATATACAGGCTCAAGATATACTTTGTATTGCCATTTTTTATTATAATATTTCTTTGTAAGCGCACTGAGTGAAATGCATGAAAAATGTGTGAGCGCGATATTTTATATTGTATACGTTCGATTTTAGTCGAAACATGTTTAAAACACGCGAAAAGCGAATAAAAATGCGTTAAAATAAAGATTAGTCACAATTTATAAAAGATATACTTACCTGCGACGATAATTACCACAATTCCGCAGCGAGACAC
>NW_012027310.1:6617-63272 GCF_000956235.1 Wasmannia auropunctata
CCCTCGAGAGGACGCATCCCGATGTAACTCTGTTGTAAATCACTGCAGGGAATCGCTTGATTGTTGGAAAACGTCATGTCGAAGTTGCAGGCGCAATATCATTACCGATTCCGCACGATCGTCACCCGTAATACAATCCTGTCATTGGGAGAAACGTTTAAACAAAAAAAACAAAAAAAAAAGAGGGTCTCGCGTTTACGGCGATTTTCGTCGCGCGAGAGGCTCGAGCTCGCGACGGCCGGAGTATCGACGTGACATCCCCGCGCGCAGTTACATAAATTTCGTCCGCTCGCATTCCGACCCCCTTTTTTTCCCCCTGCCCCTTCTTTTCAGCGAAAATTATCTACTAAGATGGCCAGCGACGTACGTACGTAACGCAATGCGCGTATATTGACGCTCGGCTATATGCAGGAGAGCCTCGATCCTCGCCGAGGGAAACGTCGGGGGTCCTCTCGACGCGACCGCGAGCGCCGAGGGGACGTCGGGGTGGGGGGGGGCGTCCCGAGTGGAGAACGTCCCGCGTCCCGGACGACGAGCTTTGACCGCCGTCGAGAGCGCACGGGGTACTCACCTACGGGACTCTCACCGACGGTGAGAACGCGGTATGGCCGCGCAATCCCCGATTCCCAATCACACAGCCCGCTACTACGGATTGTAGGATCACAATAAACGGATGGGCGATAAACGCGCGACACCACCTCGTCCGCGGTCTCGATCACCCACTGAACGTAGTGTACAACGAAACACGGTGGCACGACTTTTCCCGATTTTCAGATCGAACCCCGTCGAGAGAGAGCGAACGCGAAAAACGAAAACTTCGTTGTGACAAGACCGTAACATAACCAATCAGCTGTGCGCCAATTGGGTCCACTCACACTGTTGAGCAAGGAAGTCGGTGATTGGTCGCCGCGAGAAAAATTCCCTGTGCGGCACACCGAGTATACGGACGAGACTTCAATTATTAATTTAATCGATGATTAACCGTTCGTGCCACGTGAAATTGGAACACGCGAAGTTGCACGTATATTTCATAAATCTCAATAATCTTATTGACGTTTTCTATTTAAGGACAAAACAAACATTCGGCTGTAAAGAACAGATCTAACGATGCTTACAGCAGTAATTTTTTTAAATCTACGAAAAAGATCCTTCGTAACTTGGCAACTCGTGACGTTGAAAATATTTATGAAGCAAATAAAAATTAATGTAAATTCTTAAAAAATTTTTAAACGACATCTTATTCCCTACAATGCGGACTTTGAATACAGACGCGATGCCACACTACGAGCAGAATGAATATTGAACGCCACCGGATATTATTTTTGGATTTATTTTGTAAAGGACAGTAGATTTATACAGGTGAACTATGCGATGCTGCTAGCGTTAGATGCGATTCTGGGCCACAAATCGGCGCACTCCTTCGCAACAGGTCCTGTGATAGCTGATCCCTTCATTTCACCCTTGTTGTTGACGATCACGCCAGCGTTGTCCTCAAAATATATGAACGTTCCGTCCTTCCTGCGAAATGGTTTCCGTTGCCGTATGACCACCGCGGGCATCACTGCAACGATACGCACGCGCTTAACTCAAAGTCCCTCCAAAGAGGCTTGCATTCATGTGACGGGGAGGGGAAAAAAAGGAATATGCATGAAAATAATTGATTTACCCTTTTTCCTGAGTTCAGGCTTTCCCTTCTTCACGGTGGCAACAATCATATCGCCGGATCCCGCCGCTGGCAGGCGGTTCAACCGGCCCTTAATTCCTTGCACTGCGATGACATACAGGTTCTTGGCGCCTAAGAAACAACAGCGTTGTTACAGAAAGATGTATCATCGGTGGGATAGAAATTAATAAATGAATACATCTGCTAGAATTAAAATCGAACGAAAATTATCTCATCCTTAGATTTATGGTTGCGTACAAGTCTTGCGTCAGCCTCTACAATCTCTCAACAATTTAATCACTCAATATGCAATTAACATGTAGTGTTATCAAATAGTTGCTTCTGTTACAAAGCGTTAAGTTCAAGAGAAAAATAAATAACAGTGGATAGTTAGATACAATTTTGTAACTGCAGCTTTTGACTGATGATATTAATTATACTGTCATTACGTTTTTTTTTTTGTTAGAATTCTTGTACTTCAAATACGACCCGGCGTTTGACGCACAGTAAAGCAAAAGTGATCGAATCGATCAACGGACCGAAAAAACGCGGGGACAGTTGCAAAAATTACTTGACACTCGCGAACGACGGGTCAACCATGTGCCCCTCACGCACAAGAACCGCGCGCGGTTGCCCCTCTGGAGGTTAGGCATCGTGCAAAAGGTGTTCTACACTCCGTCTCGCAGACTCACCGGTGTTATCGGCGCAATTGATGACCGCACCGACCGGTAGACCCAGGGATATCCTGAACTTGGCTCCAGCCGACCCACCACGTCCTTAGGAAACAACAAACAGGCATTTCAGACAGGCGGCATTGCGAGGGCGAAGGAACCCGCGGGTTCGCTTCTTTTTCTGTCGCGTAAACGTCGCCGACGGTGGCAACGTCCCGACCTGTCGCGCGTACGCGACGCTCGGCCGTCCACCCGTCCTCGCGCTCGGGACCGATGCGTCGTCCCGGCACCGATTTTCCCGGATTTTCGCACTTGTGTCGCGAAACTTACCTCTCTTCGACATCTTGATTTGTTTGAAAGAGGAACTCGAGCGCACCCGCACTGCACACACACACGCGGAATGCGGAACTAGAGAGATAGGGATTATCAGTCTGGACCCATGAATTTCACCCGGCGGAACAAATTCTCTATCTCCATTTTATTTCCCAAGTCCACCCGATTGGTACACCTGGGCGAACACGCGACTCGACGCAAAATTCGAAACAACTGTGCGCGAGTCGGTGAGAGCGGCTGTAATTTTTCTACTTCTTATATATGGAATGGAAACGAAGTGAAATTGAGGAATTATATATTTTTACATAACGTAAAATTTAGGAATTCAAGGAATTAGAATAGATCGCGAGAGGAGAGGGATAGAGTAGAGATAAAGACGAATGTCCGAGTGACAGCGAGAGAGCGGCTGCTGAACTCCGAATGGTGTTGTGAAGAATTTTAAATGACGATGGCTAAGGTGTTGAATTTGCTGAAGACGATACGGAATAACTGGAAGAAATCCGTGGCGGGAGCCGCGGCCCTCTCGTACGGCGTATCGTACGGCAAGCAGGCGTACGAGTGAGTGACCATGGGGAACATAACCTCGAATTCTTCCCTTTAAATTTACATGCACATGTCCGCACTTGCGATTGTAAATATAGAATGTAGAATGGATAAGACCATATAAATATATATTTTACAGTAAATAATATATCATCTTTACATACCGAGACATGGAATGTAATTACAATTTTTTGTACCATTGTATATGCATACGTCCACTTGCGATTGTAGATATACAGAATATAGAATAGATATTAGACTGTAAATATATATTTTTTACAGTAAATAATTATTTTCGCATACAAATACTTCGAATCAAGGGCGTCCGCAGGCTTTTTTCTAGAGGGAAGCATGATCCAAATTTTTAATACAAATGTCCAAACATTGTATTTTAGCTTTCACATTTGACAAACATATTTATTATTTGTAAAAATAAGAGAGCAAAATCTGAATTTTCTTATATTTGTTTGATTTCAGGGGAGGGGTAAGTGCCCCTCCTTGCCCCCCTGCAGACGCCCGTGCTTCAAATGTAATTAAGATAAATGTACCAGTGGTTGAACGTGTATCTATAACTGAACAAGTACACAAAAATTTATTTTTAAATGATTTTTTTCATAATATTATAATTTAATTGTAATCTTTAAATATTGTTACAATTAAATTTTGATATAATAATAAAAAAGTATTTAAGATTAATAAATTTTGTGTTCAGATATAGATACATGTTCAGCCACTGGTATGTTTACCTTACAATTTTTTTGTGTATCATTGAATCATTGTATCATTGAATTTTGTATTGCATTTTGTAGTACGGAGCAACTAATGCGCCAGAGCTGCGAAGATATAGCCAAATACGGAGACGCCTCCTGCCCTACGAACATCAAGCCCCGTCATGTGACTGTCATTTTGAATCCGGCCGCCAAGAAAAGGTTGTTCGGCGAGAATTTCAATGCTGTGACACGAGAGGAACCTAATTCTCTTCGCTCCTTGCTGATCTCGTTTTTTTTCTCTTTCTCTCTTCTTTCAGAAAGGCTAAGAAATTATTCCAGAAGTACTGCGAGCCTCTGTTGCACCTGGCCGGCATCTCGGTGACTGTCATCGACACGCAATCGGGAAGCCACGCGCGTAACACAATAACGAATCTGGAAACACCTACGGACGCTATTATCGTAGCGGGCGGGGACGGCACCCTGTCGGACGTGATAACCGGCCTGATGAGGAAGTACGAGCGCAATCTTCACTCGGTCAGACAATGTCCCATCGGTGTTTTGCCGCTGGGCAACACGAACACGATCGCGAGTGTATTTTATCGAGGGTACGAGGATTTGATCGACGTACACCGCATGATCGACGCGACGATGGCAGTCGTTAAGAACAATCTCAAATCAATAGACGCCATCGAGATCAAACAGCTGAGCGTACGTACTTTCCTCATGGACATAGGAATAAGTCTCGTCCGTTTGGCGCAGAGATCAAATTGCATTAAAATTGAAAAAACAAATTTAATTTAAGAGCAATCCAGAAAATCCCACCAAACCGGTTTATGCTGTCGGAGGCATAGAATGGGGAGCTTGGAGCGACACGTACGCACGCCTTGACAAATATTGGTATTGGGGTCCCTTACGCAAGTAAATTAATCATTAATTTTAATATTAATTTTCCTACAATTAGTTAATTCTCTTAATTTTCTTCAAACAAACACTTTCCGCGCCTCCGTCCGTATTATGTCTCATGTTCTCTGCGTTCGATTGCGAAAACAGGTATGCGGCTTACGTGTTCAGCGGTTACAAGTCGAACTTGAACTGGAAGTGCAACGCACTAATGAAATATACAAATCCTTGCAAAGGATGTTCGTGTTGCTATTCCAAAGATTTGTCTTACCATCAGTCTACGAATTCGAACAGGAGATGGTGGCATGCATTTCTGCCAAGAAAACAGACGTTTGTTTCTGGTAAAGAAATTCTTGTGAAATTTGAAATTAACTATACTCAGGATGTTACTAAAATTAAAAGATGAAAAGACAGAGAAAGAAATATTCTAAGGAAAATTTTAAGGATAAACTAATATTAAAGCAAAAGATATTTACCAAAAATTTGAAGGGTAAACTAAAATTAAAGCAAAGATATTTACCAAGTGTTTTAGTAACATCTTATATATCTACGTATAAATTTAATAAGTGAGAGTATATTATATGATATAATATGCGTTTCAGACAATCATGTCGATTATAGTAAAGTAGTGAATGAAGATTGTGGCGCATTTCATGAGATGCCTATTTCAACAACCGAACTGTGCATAAAGACCGAAAATGTATCAGTTCAATCAGCGCCTTCGTTAAAAGTAACTCTAGGTAATAATATATTTTATATATCTATATCCAAGCGCATCATTATTTAAATATTACAAGTATAATTGAAATTTGAAACACATTCAATTTTATGTCAAGGTCCAGAAAATATTAGTTATACCGCATTTGTTGAGAAAGGATGGAAACAAGAAAAGGATAAAGAACCGCGAACGAATTCAATATTAGACGCAAAGGATATTGAATTGTATCCTGAAACGGTAACTCCTGTTTCTCTTCAGAACTATTAATACAACATTATATATTAAATATATTATATATTAAAATAATACGTAATTATATTTCGTAGTAAATTATCAATCTTCAGAGATTTCAATAATGTTACTTTGTTTTGTTTCAGACGAATTCAAACGAAGATCGGATGTTTTACATTGATCACGAAGAGTACGAATTGAAGCCTATTCAAATAAGATTACTCCCACAGTCTGTAACAATTTTCTGTCCCGAGTCAAGCTAATAATACTTTAAAACAATTCAAATTCTATTTTACAGCATTTAACGCTCATATCACAGTGATTTTTAGATTACCTAAAAACGGGTAGATGGACGATAAAACAAACGTTGTTGAGTCAAATGTTATGTAAAAAAATTATTTAATATATCTTTTCTATAAAAAAATAATTTATTGTCGGGTACAAAAAATACTTCAACTATATAACGGTCGTTAATATTTATATAATACATTCATTGCGCTAATGTAATGCATGCTTATACTTGTCAAATATAGTGCTTATAAAAATTTCTCAGATCGTTATCTTACAACTTAATTAAATCGTCTTAAATGCTAAATCTGGAAAACTACGCAAGGTACATTATTGCGAGTAAACTTTAATATCTCCTTTCACGCATTTCATCACTTCGTAAATCGGCATAAAAACTATTGTTTTACCAGTCTTTTTTTATATTCACTACACCATGCAAACGCGCTATATCCATGCAAGTGTCATTTTATATTCAAGCAAGCAGTTTCATATATTTCATAACATTAATGACCGGGATTTTAAGAAAAATTTTGCTTTTATATTAAATAAAAAACTGAAAAGCAAAATTCAAAATTTGATTCGTGAGTACCACAATTGTAAATTGTCAAATTTTACGTCTACTTTCAGAGATGTACTCGTTGGTAATAAATTGCTATTATTTGAAAAAAGTCCGCTATTAGTTTAAATTGTTCTATATTAGCGACCGAGATCTTCCGCTTATGTTACAAGATAAAAAAAATTTTGAACTAAAACCGAAACAATTTCAAGATGTAATTTGAAAATATTAAATTCTAATTCTATGCATATTATTTTCAAGTCGTACTACTTGAGGGTAAATTAATATTATTATTATTCGAAGGTAGGTCCTTCTCACTATTTTTACTAACAGTTTTAAAAAAGTCCAATAGAGAAACACTTTTTGTTGCTTTTGTAACTTTTTGGGGCTCCGTTGATCGCGACCTGTTGGCTCTTCGGCCAGGCGTCGTTTGAGTTTTTGGACTACTCGAGGTTGACGCAGTCTTCTTTTGTTCATACCTTTCCTTTCTAATTTTCGTTAACCAATCGACGTGCTCCTTGTACTTTTGCGGTGATATCTCAAGCAAATGCGGCGCCGTACCGTCCATCACGAAATTCGGCAGGTTTAACGTGGGCGAAAAGAAAACTTCTTCATCCTTGCTCGTGCCCTGGCTCGTACTGGCTCCGTCCGAATTGTAATCTCTACTCGTAGTAGCGATCTCGTCACCTGGACTGAATAGCCTTCGCATACCACGATTATCCATATGAACCCGTTTCGCAACCATCTCATGATTTTCGTGAATGGGTGATAAAATACATTTGAATTTTCCCTCAGATCTTGATGCCATCATCTGCATGTAACTACGTTTGGCAGAATTGTGCTTATTTCCATTATAATCTTCGTTACTAGACTCGGGAGTCGTAACTGTAGAACAAAAATATTTCTCATAAAAATCATGCAAAATTTATTACAAATTTTGAAGAGCTATAATCTTTCTTACTAGACTCGGGGGAGCCGTAATTGTAGAATAAGAATATTTTTAATAAAAATAATGCAGACAAAATAATACAGAATTTATCACAAATTTTGAAAAGCTCAAGGAAGTCTTTAAATTATTCAGTTTCAAAATTTGTCGTGCGATCTATAAAAATTTTCCAAACTGAGACTTATTAAATTTATATTCCTTATTAAGATATTCATACTATTGAATTTATCTTTTATCTATTTGCACCAAACCTCGCGATACTTTGCAAACAACTTTCACTCTTACCCGGGGTAAACACAGATGCCTTGTGTTCGTCCGAACTTGGTGTAGTTTCTTGACAAGTATGCGAGTGTCGAGAACTTGGGGTAGTTTCTAGTTGCAACTTTTCTAAAAAAAATTTTTCTACAACTTCAGCCTGACCGCGTATCATCACTTCTTTGTTGTCCTCTTCGTGCTCGAGTCCGACCTTCCATATTCTGTGACAAGCATCGTCGGAGCAAGTCACTATCTGAAATGATTCTCGAAATTAGAAATGTGCATATCGCACTGTCAAATGTAGATTGTAATATGTATTTTTCCGAATTGTGTCATATTAATAAACGCCAAAATGGAACCTTAGTTTCTCCCACACTGCACCACGCGATGCAGGTCACTTCGTCCGTGTGGCCGGACAGCTTAACTAGCGGCACGCCCGGTCGGTTGGTGTTCCAGATGTACGCGAGTTCGTCGCTGGATCCACTGGCGAGATAGCGGCCGTCGGAACTCAAGCAGGTCTTTACGTAGTACGTACGATTCTGATGTCCATAATACTCCGCCACTGTCGCAAAGAATTTTTCCATAATTCCATTTCGTTCGAATTAGAGTAGAATAAATTTTATTTTTTAAAGAGGGATATTTACCCGGTTTACGATTATACGACGATACGTTGTAAGCGTATATAATATTATCCATGCAGCTCGCATATAGCGTAATTCTAGCCGGGCATATCAACAGGGAGGAGAAACCGTTCCTAGTACTGTTCCCGGAGTAATTCATTAGATGCTTGGCTATCGGCTCTTTCTTGTGGACGGTGTAATTCTTGCGCAGGTCCCACACCTTCAGCAGGCTGAAAAGGAGGAGGATGGCATTACTATGAGGATCGTCTCAGATGCGAAGGAGGCAATGCAAAATGTCTCACCCGTCGCCTGCGGCGCACGAGATCAACGTGAAGTCGTCCTGAAACACCAGACCGGTAATACTGTGTGCCCGCGACGCTTGCGACTTCCGCCTCGCGTTACCCGTGCCGCCGATGCTATGCGCATTGGCAATGCAATTATCCGGCTTAGGCTGTTGATTCGCACTGTGATTCGCTCTGATGTCCCATATCATGATAAAACCGTCTCTGGCGCCCGTTGCAAAGACAGCTAAAATTTTAAAAGACTTTGAGATACTCTAAATTGCGCGAGACGTTACAAGCAGCGATCAAATTTCTCATGCAGATTTAAAGAGGGACATAAGAAATTAGATCGTGAAAGATGTCGCTATATTTTTACCCTTCATCTGAAAAATGAAAAAAAAGACCAAAAAAAAGGAAAACGTGCCAGCTACAGCAATATTTTTGAACGAAAGACAAATCCGTAGGTGGGAGCGTCAGTCAAGTACCTCTGTCGTCGTCGCGAAACACTGCCGTTTTCACGCTTCTCGTATGCGCGTGAAAGTAATTAATTTGTGTTATTTCCGGCCTGGCGACGTCCCACAAGCGTGCCGTGTGGTCTCCCGACGCCGTAACCAGCTTCGTCTCTCCAGGCATCCAGGCGATATCGAAGATCGCATTACAGTGTGCCTTGGAAAAAAAATATACAAAACGTCCCGTTAATATTTCCGCGCTCACACATTGAGATGGGCAAATCCGTT
Organism: Wasmannia auropunctata; assembly: GCF_000956235.1. NCBI lineage: Eukaryota > Metazoa > Arthropoda > Insecta > Hymenoptera > Formicidae > Wasmannia > Wasmannia auropunctata. The sequence continues at coordinate 16,070 of NW_012027310.1, forward strand.
AAATCGCAATCGAGATAAACAACTACCAGTTTTCCTTCCAACGGTTGATTATGATCGGCCTTGATCTTGGTGTCTTGAAAAGCGACCTTCCCGTCCTCGTTCGCCAACGCGAGAACCTCCTCGTGTCCCGGCGTCGTGCAGAAACGGCACGCGAACACCGGCGGCTCGGGATTGTAATCGGGCGCGTTTGCATTCGGACTTATTCCACGATACACGTTGTCGTAGTAGCATTTCAGGCGGTAAAGAGCGACGTCATAATCAGCTGTCATTCCTGCACAGAATATCGAGTGTATCAGTTGGAGTTAGCGTACAGTGGTGTGCCATTAAAATAGACATAATTTAATCATTTATTTAATTTATCGTATATTCTCTTTCCTTAGTTTACTTCTTATTAATTCTAATTAATTAACTTTATTAGATTCTTGCAGAATAACTGCGATGACAAACTATTTTAACAATTTATTCTACTTCAATCTTCTAAGAATAAAAATTATCGTTCTGACTAAAAAAAAAATAACGTGTGCCATTAAAATAGACAGAATTTAATCATTAATTTAATTTATCATATATTCTCTTTTCTTAATTTACTTCTTATTAATTTTAATTAACTTTATTAGATTCTTGCAGAATAACTGCGATAACAAGCTATTTTAACAATTTATTTTACTTCAATCTTCTACAAATAAAAATTATCATTCTGATTAAAAAAAAAAATAACGTATCACTAAAAAATTGACAGAAGTATCGTCGCAATGGCAAATCATGTTTTAACATCATTCCAGTTCTCTCCAATCACAAAATGTGTCATTACAATTACGTTTTGTAGCTGCAAAGTGTCATTAAAATTCGACGAAGACAATATCGATTGAAATGATTCAACAGTACTCCAACTTTAATCAATCCGACTTAGCGGCGATCATTACGGGCAGAGACGGAGATAACCTGCCACAACGTGCAAAAACAAACGGCCGTTTAAATCCCTCTCCCGTATACGATCCTGTCTACCTACCGAATCCTCTCTCCCGTCGTTGAAGAACACTTGTCAGATTCATTTTGCACTGACATCAGTGAAATTCCTAAAAATTTGACGCTCCTAGAATCCACTTACACGGGATTGTTTATACGTGCGAAACTGTAAATACGCGGGAAATTCTGTCAGATCGGATTCCACCGTAAATTGGGTCCGCTTTCATGTAGCGGCTCGCGCGCAGTTTGTTAGACAAAAAAAAAAGAAAATAAAAACAACGTCGATGACGTCGTCGTACACACACCCGCGCACATGGCGAGAGAAGCACGGAGAGTGCGTGCGTACCGAACGTTCCGCATACACGTATCATGTCCAATTTTGATGGACTGACAAAATCGCGAAAACGATTTTTGAAAATTCAAAAACAATTTGTACAAATTCGAGATTTCTAAAAATTTTTAATCCCATTATTTTTTTCCTTCTCTCTTTCCTTTTAGGACAATTCTCATTTCCGATTTTTATTAGATGAAATGCTGTTAAAGATCTGCAATTCTGGACAAATTTTCGTGGCCATCGAAGGGGCCCGGAGGTAATTGAAGAGTGTCGATATTATCGATTATTGATATTAATTAATATTTATAATTGAATAATGCACTATTAAAATCATGATTTTTTTTTATTATACAAACGATGGCCCTAACTCTGTCAAACGAAACGTATGAAAATTGCCGCTTTTAGTTTAAAAATTAGAGATTTTAAAAAATCTGAATATCATAAAAATCGATAAAATTGCAAAAAAAAAGATCTAAAGATTTATCAGGATTCTATTACAGTAAATATTGCAGTCGATTTAACTAACTCGTATCTTTTTTTTAATACCCGCGGCCACGCATGTGCACGGGCTTTAAAGATCGCCCTGACTTGACACATCATCTCTTCGCGGCGTTGCGCGCCAGGCATCTGGGTTTCCTTTGTTTCATGACCGAAAGAAGCTCACGGGACCTGACGGGAGAAAAAATGGTAGTTACCGAGGACGAGCATCGTGACAACGCGGAAGTAGATGTCACAGAAAATATGGATAACAATCAGCCCAACGGTGAACTGGTTCCGAGAACTGAGCAAAATAATGATGACGAGACAGACGTGCGTTAATTTGCCATATTACATTTATTGTTGATCTCTGTTACCCCACGGCCGCCTCCGCGAGGAGGTGCTCCTCGAGAGAATGCAGACGGGGAGAGAGAGAGTTTACATCAATATATCATATATGTCTCTTTAAATTAAACATGAATTTTTTCTTCTGTTTTTTTTTTATTTTCTTCAATAAAAGATTACGCGCGCGGTACCGCACAGTTAGATGGACAGTGTGCGTGTTAAAATTTATTTATAAATTTGTAAATATAAAATGCTCTCTCGCGCGTCGACGTAACAATCTCGGTATCGGTCGAGGTGCCCGATGATCGTAATTCTCAGTTTTTTTTTTTCTTGCAGGCGAACAACGCGGAGAATAACGAGCAGCGGCAGAACAAGGCACAACAGTCGCGTTTAGAGTCGTTCTTCGCCATAACGAAATCACTGATCATACGAGCCCTCATAATTTATTTCATTAGTAGCCTCTTCAGACGCTCCTCCGATAATAATCCCAAGTCTCCCAACGCCGTCGGCGACGCGCGCCTACAAGCTGTAAATATATTTTCGAATGGAACGTTATTTGACCTTAGTGTTTACCTGTCGGAGTCCGAGAACTTCAAAAGGTTTGACGATCCGCGAACTTTGATTTGGTTCGAAGAGGGTCTGATTTACGGGGATTGGTACGGCGGGCCGAGTCGCGACGGGTCCCGGGTGCTCGAGCACACGTTCGTCCCGTCCGAGCGGCTAAAGCGAAACGGCTCGATCTACCTGCACGTGTACATCACGAAGAGCGGGAAGTCGCCGAACCCGAGGGCCGGCAAGGACGTTTACGCCGGCGACTTTATGTCCTACTCGCGAAAGATGTTGAACAAGTTTAAGAAAATCCGATACCAGAAGCGGCACAACTTGCTGACCGGCGAGAGCACGGCCAGCAAGGAGGAGATAGCGGTGCGTGTCTCGATTAATTTCTCAAATTTACCACCGTATTTATTTATTTATATATATATATATATATATATATATATATATATATTGTGTATGCTGAACTGTGAACTCTTGCAGAAAGCCGAGTTAATGGATCAGGAATACGTGTCGCACTGGCATCCAAATTTGACTGTTAATTTAGTGTTTGATGAAACCAATTGGGTGTACGGCCAACTGCCGCAGCCGCTGGACGAATGTAAGTTTTTACAAATGTATACATACTTAAATTGTAAGCACAGACATGTTGAATTGTAAATCGAAAACACTCCATATTGCTCTTCTCTTAGATATACATTTCTTACCTGGTGGAAATTCTTACAAGCCGATACTATATATGAATGATTTTTGGAACATGCAGCGGGACTATCAACCGTTAAATAATACCATAGAGCAATTGGAGCTCAGGTTGACCTACCAGCCGCTCTCGTTGTTCAAGTGGCAGATATACGCGGCACAGTCCGTTAGAAATAAATGGACGTCGTCGTTCATGGGTTTGTTACATTTTCAAAAGTCACGAAAAAAAAAGAAAAATTAAGACGAAGATTTTTTCTTTTATATTTTACCGAAGAATTGTGATTGAGTAAGTTACATCGTCTATTGTCATTGTTCACATAGGAGAGGCGTCCGACGACGACGATAACGATCAAGATACCCTGAAAGAGACCTTACTCGAAACGAATCCATATCTGCTAGGAATGACTATAGTTGTGTCGATTTTGCATAGCGTGTTCGAATTTTTAGCATTTAAGAATGGTGAGCTTTTAAAAATCGTCTCCAACAAATAATAGAGAAAACATGTCTTGCGACACGTGTATATATATATTGTGCAGCCGCAATCTGAAAAATTCTTCTTATGCCTTTCAGACATCCAGTTCTGGAACAACCGGAAATCCTTGGAGGGTTTGTCGGTACGCTCCGTATTCTTCAATGTATTCCAGTCCCTCGTCGTTCTACTTTACGTTCTGGACAACGAGACGAACACGGTCGTGCGCATCAGCTGCGCGATCGGCCTGTGCATCGAGGTGTGGAAGATCAACAAGGTCGTAGACATTAACGTCAACCGGGAGGTGAGAGTGCTCGGGATCTTTCCGAAGATATCATTCCAAGACAAGGGATCGTACGTGGAGTCCTCCACGAAGGAGTACGACAGGCTCGCCTTCAAGTACCTCTCGTGGGCGCTTTATCCGCTGCTGGGCGGATACGCGATCTACTCCCTGATGTACCTCGAGCACAAGGGCTGGTACTCCTGGGTCCTCAGTATGCTCTACGGTTTCCTCCTGACCTTCGGATTCATCATGATGACGCCGCAGCTGTTTATCAACTACAAACTGAAGAGCGTCGCGCATCTTCCATGGCGTATGCTGTCGTACAAATTCCTCAACACGTTCATCGACGATATCTTTGCGTTTGTGATAAAGATGCCGACGTTGTACAGGATCGGCTGCTTCCGCGACGACATTGTTTTCTTCATATTTTTGTACCAAAGATGGATATACAAGACCGACCACACCCGGGTGAACGAGTTCGGCTTCTCCGGCGAGATGGAGGCGCAACTGGAGGACAGCAAGAAGCAGGTCGCGATCAAGGACGATCCCCCGGAGGCGAAGGACGAGTCGGCGAAGAAGAACGAATAATACTTGGTGTGCATAGATTTAGCATCAAGTACGTTATATCATCCTACGTTGTCCCCGAATTAATTAAAAAAAAATAATTAAAAAAAAAGAGAAAATGTCCGATACCAAAGGAATATAATTACACACATCGACACGTTTATTTATACAAATTTCCGCATAATCATGTGTGTGTGTGTACATGTATATTCTATTTCCGAATTCCACGTGCTAGGCGAGCATACTGCGGCGGGAGGTTGGCGAGGGATAAGAGGCGAATTTCTTTTATCCGAATTTAGAGTACGCCCGGAAATGTGCGAGAAGAGATCACAAAAAAAAAATTGTAAAACGGTGCACACAAAAGCCGAGAGGTAGGCTCTTCGGTGGATGTATCTCGCGTATTCTCCCTAAAAAAAAAAAAGCTATAAATGTAGGTAGTATGCTCAGCAGTGTTATCATTCATGTAAATGTTCGACTGCAAAGATAGACACTCGCCACGTGCCACGAGAGCACGGGGGAGGGACGTACGCCGTTCTATCGATTTTGATGTTTAACCAAAATGTCAAAAGAGAGAGAAAAAAAAGGGAAAGGAGCATCAACGATTTCAGACGATGTTAGGCATTCACATTATCGGGCCCCGAGATGTTGGCTACGAGAAATAAAATTGATTTAATTATCATACATCACACGTGTACCTTTTCTTCTGAGTGATAAGCTTGGATCCTCTTCATTCGTATCGCGACACTTCACGAGATTACGCAGTGGGGGGGAGGGAGGGGGCGGGTAGATAGTAGTTCTTTCCTTTCCGAAGCACTCGAAATCTTGTATTACGAGGGGCGGGAAGGGAAGATCGTGCTCACTAATGCCGTGACGTTGGTATTACAAATTACATTTAATGCTATGTTTTATATATATTTTTTTGCGTTATAGTAGTATAATCATCTACCGTCGACTTACTGTCTATATTTTGAACAATATACATTTATTACATATCCAACTTGCCGTAATGCGTAAGTTACTCGTTTTCCCGAATGAGATTTGTTTGTAGCGTAATTTATGAGCATCACCGCACGCCAGGTATGCGCGGTGCAAAAGGGTTTTTAATCGCGGCTCTTCGAGCTCTAAAGTTATTTTACATGCGGTACGCGGCGAAGGTATTCTGTGGAAAATTGAGGGTACTCGAGCAGCGAGAGATACGACGGCGTTTCACGTGTTATCAGCGTGACGTCGATGCTGTTTAGATTGTAAAAATGATTTATATAATAAATATAGGTAATTCCTCCTAATTGTTAATTTTTTTTTCACTACTTTCTTAAGCGGCACGCGCTTAGAGGAACTTACAAAATTTTATCGCGCGTGAAACGTGATTGTATGTGTGCTCGATAAACTTATGTGCTCAAAATCGTTGAACACCCGGTCGCTCAGCCTTGAGCAACTCGTAATTTTTTTTCTTTATCGACCGACGAGTAATTTTCTAAATTTTCTCGTAATTTTTTACGTAGAAGAAAAAGAGGTAACTCGTACATACTCGTCCATATCTCCAATGTTTCGTTCAAATCGAACTCCGTTATATTTCCCCACTGTTACTTTATACACAGCTATAATCTTCCTGCGCGGACAATAAATCTAACAGATGAGAAACAAAAGGTATCTTACATGCATATATTACTTAAATGACGATATAACGAAACGCGAGACCAGCTCTCGTAGCGGCAGAACAGCTGGAGTCCTACCAAAATTTCATAGCAATTAGATTATATACGTCTCATCGAAAGAGAGAGAGAGAGAGAGAGAGAGAGAAGCACGCGCTGGAAAGAAAAATTAAATGTACAGACTGACAAATTTCTGAAGTTACGTTACAAACGGTATGTCGGCTTCCTGCTATTTTTTTTTCTTTTTGTTCTTACAAGAAGGCACTTATCCTTCCGCGCTTATTGTAGTTGTTGTGTTAGTAAGCTCTTCTCGCACGCGCGTGTAATACAGTATAATAGAATCTTTTTATTCCCTGGATCTTTTATAGCTTTCTTTTTTTTTTAATGCTTAGCATTATATCTAAGGTACGTAACGAATGAGACATAATTTACAGATCGAAACTGGCTCGAAGATATCATTTACACATCTCTTCCGTTTCAAATATCTACATAACACCGGGACATTGTAAAAACTTCAGATGTATTAAAAAAAATATCAAATATAATTGAAAAAAAAAGCTAAAGAAAGAAACAATTCATCGCCGCTATTCGTACTCGAAAAATTCGGCTCAACGACGCTCGCACGCTGCTAAAACAAGAGATAATTCAAACTAAAGCCGTGAGCGTAACTTCTAAAAAGTATTAAAAAATATTTAATGCGTGGTTTAATCTATACATTATTGACAATGAAAATAATAGCGCCAGCATACAATTTCGCGTTTTCTCTTTGCAATATATAATCGTGAAAAAACAATTGATCTTGTATAACTCTTTCGAGACAGATTCTCAAGCGATCCTTGGACACTGAATCGGTAACTTTTCATTCCACGGCAATTTATCGCGTCGCCAAAAAAACTCGAAAGAGTTAATCAAGAGAGTTACATAAAGTAGTATTTTATTATATCTAGTATCTAGCTTTATACGAATGGCAAGACAGGTTTCTACGGATTTCTTCTAACTTCGCACAAGAAAACAGATTGGAAGTACGTCACGAGTATCGATAACAAAAATTTCGTACATACAACGCAGGATCAAATTTTCTAGAACGAAACTTATAATATTAGACAAAAAAAAATAAATCGCCGCATAATTTAATCAACACGAGCACAGCTTTCTTTTACTTCCACATTTAAATTATAACTTAATAACGCTATAAATATTTACCGATGTATTTTCTAATTTTTATATTCCTGACGGTTACATCAGATCTGCGAGTTTTGTAGTTTTGCAAAAGGAGACAAGATTATATATAAAATGCATCGAGTTAACGTACTGGCAAAAATTGGTTTACTTGGCGGTTTGGTTTTTATATTTATATCATCAATTATCTCGAATGCGCTCGTCATTAGAGAAACATTACTTTCCTTTCATTGTAAGTTTAGCTGTAGCTACCAATTTTTTTTCAAGAGCCACGCAAATTTTTTTTTTTTTTTTTTCATGAATATTAAATCGTTATTTCCAAAAACGGAACTTTAAATAGACACTAAGCGATTATAGAACGATTTTTTCAATGATTATCTCATTTTTTTTTCTGCAGCCTTACAAATAAAACGACAAATACACAAGGCAAGTCTAACGCAATATTAATACTCTCGAAAGTATCCAATAATATACGATATTAAAGAGATATACGCCATTAAAGAGATTAAAATGCTATACAAATCTAGTACATATACAATCGCTATACAAAATAGCAAACAGTTTAAGAGAACACTGGCTGAAGTATGATTTACGAACGCGATTAAATCATTTGAAAAGAAACGAAGTTATGCGAGTTAACTTTACAAGTTTTTTGTAGTATATATATAATTCTCGATAAATGCGTTTTCTCTGTTCTTTGTAAAATAGGCACAGATGTTTAAACTACTTTACTTTGGATAATACATGAAACTTTATAAAGAGATAGAGTATATATACAGTAAAATGTGATGTCGCATTACTTTCCTCTAAATACTTTTGCCGCATACAAAATGTATACTAAATTAAAACTGTCACTGCAACGCCGTTTATCCGTTTCAACAAGTGATTTATAAAAATAAAATGTTACGTTACTGAACTTGGGTTTAAAATTAATTTGTCTCTAACAAGGGTAAATATGCAGTAAAGTACACCTCGCTCGATCTATTAACATTGTATGTGATTTATAACAAGTTGAAAATAAATAACACTATTGCGACTGATTGTCATATGTTAAAAGGAAAGTGAAAATAAAAAATGCATCTTTTTCCGAGTGTGAACAATATATAGTCCGTAGAAAAAAAACGCGCTCGAAATCTAAGGATGGAGAACAGCTTTAACAATTCCGAATGTTGTTAAAGCAATAATTGAGAATTGTTGTATTCTAGAGCTCATTTGTTTAAATTGATGAGTTACTTGGAACAATCTCGGTTAATTAACTCTTTTGTCTTCCTTCCTCTTCTTTTTTTAATCTGAGTGAACACGCACTTTTATCGATCACTGTACACACGTTTGTCTTACTTCAGTAATTGGAACTATTCAAATGGGCGTAACTTAACTCGGAGGTTGTCGGGTGCAAGGATTCCTATCGCGTGATCGAGTATTTAGAAACATATTCCTAGTCAACTTAGGCTTGCGGATATTATTCAAGCCAATATTATTTACTTACAATTAATTATAACGCTGTTACATTCTGTAAGTACATGGTTCATAATATAATAATAATATTAATTATTATATATCATGTAATGTTAATCGAATATTGTTGCTCTACAAATGAATAGATAAAAATTCGTCGTGATATTCTTATGAAAACTTTTATATAATTAAGTACACTAATTGTATTACAAATTAAATAAAAATGGATCTTTGGAATATAATATGAAGTACACCGTGAAAAATAATTCACTGATTACAACATACTGATCAAATAGGAATCCACCCGATCGTTGCCTAGTTAAAGTTAGGTATCGGATATCGACGCTAGTTTAGAAACGAGGTGTGTCGCGTTGCTTGCTTCGTGATGATACCTCACTACAAAACTTATCCTAGAATATATGTTCGATAATCGACGGTACAATTGGCAAGAGTTCGTCGCTCGTCACACGATAAGATCTGGGCAACAGTAAGTCTGAGAACGAGAGTTCGGCGTTCTTGCACCGTCGATTACGTCGAAACGCTCTCGCTTGTTCTCTGAGTAGAAATATTTCGCTATACAAATTAATATCTATACTAAGGCTATGCATTTTATCTTTTTTTTTTGTTTGTTCTATGGCTTTCTGCGTGTCGTTTACTTCGACGTTTGGCTCGCGCGGATAACGTACAGCCGCTAAAAAAAATCATTACGTGATATGAATTCTTGTTTTTTTTTCCTCTTTGCTTAAGCAGCTAGACCTGCGTCCTTAGCCATACTGTAGAAAGAGCTAGCTGAATTGCGAAGTAGCACTTCCGGAGAATCATATTCGACGATCAGACCTTTGTCCAATACAATCACCCTGAAACACATTATTATTGTTCGATAATAATAAGCCGAAAATAGAAAATGGCTTTGCGATCGAATCGTGATAATTGCAAGCGGAAACTGAAAATAGAGGCAGTCGCCCAAACTTCCGCAACAAATGCACAATGCGGCACGTTTCGACCTGATATTAGCAAGATTAACAAGTACACGCGTTATAATGACTAACATTTCAAAAACATGCGTGTGTAAAGTTCTAAAATTTATTATAACTCGGAAGGAAAATTTAAACAATCTATAGTGATTTTTCTTGATCTTCTCAATTCATTTCTTTAAAGATATTGTCGATTAAAATAAAATAATTGTAAAAAAAAGTACACACGAAACACAATTATAAAATAACTCGAAACGCACCTGTCGGAATCTAAAATAGTGTTGAGCCTGTGGGCTATTGTCAAAACTGTACAATCCTTAAATTCTTGGCGGATGGTGGTCTGAATTAAATCATCTGTCTCCAAATCAACCGCGGCTGTTGCCTCGTCCAATATGAGAACTTTCGTTTTTCTAAGTAACGCTCTCGCTAAACAGATCAGCTGTCGTTGCCCCACGCTTAAGTTCTCTCCGCCTTCAGTAACCTCGTGTAAAAGAGCGCTTGGCAAGTCTGAAAGGTGGATAAATAAATAGATTAAACTCTCTCTCTAAAAATACGAAATTTTTTGACGGAAAATCATATAGAGATCATACTTTCTATAAACGATTTCAGATGAGCGTGCTCCAACGCCCTCCAGATTTCCTCGTCGGAATAGCAATCGAAAGGATCCAGATTCATCCTTAGCGTTCCGGAGAACAATACGGGATCCTGAGGAATGATGGTCAACCTCGAGCGCAGATCGTGAAGACCCAGCTTAGAGATATCGACGTCGTCAATCAAGATCTTGCCCTGGGCCGCCTCGATTATTCTGAAGAGCGCCAATGTCAGGGACGACTTTCCGGCGCCGGTTCTGCCCACTATGCCGATCTTCTCGCCGCCGAGTACGCTGAACGTCAAACCGTGCAGCACGAGATCCAGTCCCTCCCTGTAGCGGACCTTGAAGTCCTTGAAGTCGACGCGACCGTGCTTAGGCCACTCCTTCGAAGGCGTGTACTCCGTGTTCTTCCACGGCGCTTCCTGGTCGGTCTCGCTGTACTCCTTTATTCTCTCCACCGCGACGATGTTGGTCTCGACGTCGGACGTCATGCGCACCAGCCAGTTTAAGGTCTGGGTAATCTGTAGCAGACGTAACGTGCGATGTTCTCATGTGCGAATACATACGAGCCTTTTACAAAGTACCAAATAAACATACACGGAGAGAATTTTCTTTTAAAATTTACCCTGAAAATCATGTTAATTGTGAGACAATATAGTATTTAGGTAAATTTTACTGCGAAATCTTATTGTAGTGCACAGTAAAATTTGCCTAAATACTATATTGTCTCATAATTAACATGATTTGCAGGATAAATTTAAAAAAAAATTCTCTCCGTGTATAAACCCGCATGTAGCAAGCGCTGTAAATACTTTTGACTTTGCTTTACGTGAGAGACGTTTCATCAACATCGTAAAGAATATCGCATTATATATAACGCTGAAATGTCGTGTTACATACATATACATATATCAATTGTATCTTACTTGTAAGGCGTAGCTGACCGACAGACCAACGAGTCCTGAACTCATGGTATCTCTACCTAAAACAGCGAACAAAGCTGAGAAGAATATAATTAAATTTCCAACCATCTCCAATCTCACGGCCAGCCATCTGCAATACATACGTTTCGGTTAATAACTATGCACAGAGAAATGCAATTACGTCATATGGAAATATATATGTACCTGTTTGCAATAATGCTAGGGAAGTAGCACACTTGATTGAAATCCACTCTATTTTCAGATTCGTGGATAAACTGCTCCTGCACGCCGTACGCTCTAATTATTTGCGCACCTAAATGACAGACACGACTATTTTTAGGGACGTAAATTTTTATTAATAAGTAGTATAAAATATTAAAGAGTTTTGAACATACCAGTCACCGATTCACTAAAGTGCGAATATATAGGAGATCTTGACACGGACTCTAATCGTTTTAATTGGCGCGACGTGGCAACGTAAAAACGTTGAATGAAATAATAAATCGCGCCTATTGGCAGTATCACCGCGATAAATATAGGTGTACTGTAGCTTATGACAACGAGAGTAGCTATCACCTGCAATGCATACAACCGTTAATAACGCTGAAAGAAATTCGGTTTTATCAATTATTCTCGTAAGATAGAGAACGATGCGTTAATATTGTATTGTGATGTTAATATTACCGTATTGCGATGTTAATATTACCATATGTAAATTATTGTCGGAGCAGAAAGAAGTATCTGCGTGTCAACGAAAAAAAAAACATATAAATAAAAAACGCAAAGTTGATCGAACGAATCAGCTTGATAAGAGGAGTATAAACGAAAAAAAAAAAAAAACATAATATGCCATGCAGAAACTCCATTGCGATTAAAGCATTTATATTTCTTCCGGACAGCATGTTGTACAGAAAAGACAAGCCAGTGCTGGTCGTTTCATAGGCCCACCAACATGTACCATGAATATGATTATCACTCTGTGCATTGGACAAGTACAGTAAGCGTTAGCGGTACAAGGTGTACTTAAATCTCTCTCGATCAAACTCGACACTGCTAAAGTACCCTTTTTACTTCAATACAAGAGTAATTTCATCGACAGCAGTCATTCTATCGAGAACGGACACAATTATATATATGTATATACTCGGTGAACGGACTCTACGGCACATTTAATTGTATTCTCAAAATCAGCTTGCAAAGCTTATACAGACAGGGAATAAGTGTCCAGCGTACAATATATATATACCAAATACCACCATTATTATTCGCAGGCACCTCTTAACAAACGCAAATTATACACATATATATATCCGGGGGGATAGCAACGCATATCTGATCGCAGTTTTTACGGTGTACGCAAAGTTCTCCGATGGAAAGTGATGACAGTACACGTGCGGAACTCAAACTGCGTGGTCGAGAAGATACGGGCGGACGGGGAGGGATGGAAACAGTGATAAGAGATTCCCAACCGGTAATTCTCGGCACGCTACGAGAAAGAAATTTTACCTCGAACAAGCAATAGATGGTATCAGAAATTTGTGGGGGAAGAGATGTATCCAGTACGTCCACGTCTTTAGCAAACCTGGAGATAATACGACCAATAGGAGTCGTATCAAAGAAGGTCAATGGGGCACGCATCACAGCACGCAGCATCACTATGTGCATCTGGCGAGCAGCCAACCAACAGCCCAACTGCGGTGCCAAATCGCAGAAAAAGCTCGCCACCGCTACAACATCAGACATGGATGACTTTCATTGTAACCGCACCTCCATACACAGGTTTGCGCGATTCGTGAAAAAAATGTAAAAAAAAAAACAGAACGATGAGCAAGAAATTAACACGGAAAAACTTATCACATAAGCGGACAATAAATGTTTTACATTAAATGAGGCACCGTATTACATACAAGAGTAGCTTTTTGACATTATAAAACTTAAACGCGCTTCGTTTTCTCTTTTCGACGCGGTCTACCGAGATGCCGAACGCGATCGCTGTAAAGAATTTAGCATTTATCTTTTTCTCTTTCTCTCTCTCCTCTACCGTATTGCTGCTCGTAATACTCAAAATTTGCATTTGGCAATAACGCGGTCTTAAATTATCCCGCTCTGGTCTCATGTTATGCGAAGGTGTGGAGTTTGCTGTGTGGCATACCAGATAGGAGATATATATATATATAGCAACAGGAAATACAAGTAAATCACACGTTCCCAGAAGGCAGAAATCGTAATTAGGTGGATGTTATACAAGCAAGTGAATATAGAGTAAATAAGCGTTATCAAGCACAAGCAAAACCATTTCTGTACATTGAATAATCACTGGTATAATTGTGTCCATTCCCTGAATGATTACTACGCTATATGGTTGCACTATATATGATTTATATACAAAAGTAGTTGTATCAAAGTTATCACGACGGCAGTCGTGCGAGGCAAGTTAAAATTAAGAATAACGTTCCCAGTAACGGAACGGAAGACAGTAAACAGAAAAAAAGAGAAATCCAATGTAGAAAGAAATTCAATGTGAACGTAAAAGGAGAAAACAATTGTAGAGTTTGCCAAGTGATGTAAGAATGATACAATGATTTCACGAATCCAAGTTCCCCGTCTTGGGCGACATTAAAACGAATGAATTTGTGAAAAAAAAAAAAAATCAACACAATTATTATTCTTTAACGCCTTTAACGTCATCGGATCCGAACACGTGTACTGACAGTAAACAAAAATGAACATCATCAATGATTATAACATCTCTCACGAGAAAGGGCAAGGCGGACAGCGGGATATCCGGTCCTAAAGCACACACACCGTAATCAATGCTCGATCAATAAATTTTAACGATATTAATGCAATGTAATTTTGGACGGCACAACGCAAAATCCAGTGGAAGCATTCTCACGAATTCCACGTCAACCCTTCCGCGAAATAAAACCCAAAAGAGTAAGATGGTTAAGCTGCGAGCTGAACTCCACAGAAAAGCTATGATTCGTTGATACGACTTTGCGTGTTTCTCTGCAGTTATATCTTCGGTCAAGTCCTAACAAATTGCCGAGAATCAGGACTTGTCGATCAATCTCGTACACGGATATGGTTTTTTTTTTTTAATTGTTCCATCAGTATCTTGTTCTCTAGACACTCGGAAAAAAAAATTCGGATATCATTAGCAGGAACGTATCTCCTCGACGAATTTAGAGATTCAGTTGAAGAAGAGAAGCAGCCGTTCGCAAAGTGTGGCGGCTGTTACCTGGCCGGCTGAACGCACGAAACGCACGGGTAAGCCGCTCGAATGCTGCTTCGAGCTGGGCAAGCAGAGCATCGAGAGGATATCTCTTACCATGTATACCCTTCGTGTTTCCCTTCAACGCTTCATCGATCCACTGTGCTGTGCTGTGATTGCCGGCAACTTCTTAAACGCACATGATCAAGTAGCGTACCCGTGCCCGCGTATAACGCTTAGCCGGCAGGCCTAGCGTTACGTTACTACAACATTTCGTCGTTTCTTCTAAAACTCCAAGCTTTATTATACAAAATAATGCCACATTCAAATTTCTAGCAATCGGATCCAAATTCCGACGGAACGTACATTCCTACCGCTGGAAATCCGCATTTTTTTTTTGTTAATTATTCTTCGCGTCTGTCGAGTCTTTGTATATTCAAATGCGCGGTACGATTACGCGAAAAGGTACTTCTTTTTTTTTTTACTTCGCATTTGGAAAACTCATCGTTTCAATTCTGATGTAAAATCAATGTCGATCAATATACAAAGTGATTCGATAAATAACTGATGGAACGTAAATTATCACAGTACAATAGAAAATAATAGAAATATACTTCGTGCAAAGAGATCAATACTCCAAAGCAAATTTAAATAACGTACTGAAACCAAGAAAAGAAGGAGGGAGGACATATTGATATCTGTAGCAAGAATATATCGCTCGGCAAGTAATATTAAAATCCAATACAACGGTCATAGAGAATCATTACTTATAACAGTAGTGCGTAAGTTATATGAGAATATCATACCGAAAAGAGGCAAGTCATCCAAGAACGCAGAATAAGCGGTAGGATATTGTCAATAATATCAATGTCTTTGCCAAGCCGACTGAGAATTCGGCCAATCGGGGTTGTGTCAAAGAATGACATCGGGTTGTGAAGTACGCGTTGCAGCGTACCCTCGAAGATACGCATGGAAGCGACTACCGTCCCTTTCGCCAGGAATAACGCCATTGCGAATACCGTCACGCCTACAACGATCGGTAATCAGCTTTGATTTATCGAGTTAAAAAAATCATGACAGTTTTTTTACATTATCAGATATTTGCGTCCGCGAATTGTTGTCGGGTATGTACATCGAGTTTATTTTTTTTTTTTTTGCGAGTGAGTGTGAGACGGAGAGTCGTTTAAAAAGGCTCTGTACGATCGGCAATGTTCATTTTCATTAGTTGCTCATCACCTGATTTCATCTGAACGTTCATATGCAAGTTCCTCCACTGCAGTCACACATGAATTGAGGTGCATATAATTATAAAGAGAGAGGCCAGTAAATATAAGTACAAAATAATAAATGTACAGAGAGCGAGAAATGTTGGAGCGCGAGTGTAGTAATGTATGATAATAACCAGAGATAAGGGAAGTGAGCATAAACACAGTACTTTGCATGAGTGCATAATGAGAAAGGACACATACGGTGTCGGGCATGCAATTACGTCGACTCGTTAATTTGCACGCTTCCGATCAGCTTGTCTACCGATCATTAATGAAGCATTAATGAGAAATAGAGGCTGCGAGAAGACTGCTCCTCAAGTCGTTGCATAATTAATCATATTTGTACCGATTGGTGGACCAGTGGTTCTGCTAGAAACATTCGTGTGTAGTGAGACATACAGAGATTAAAACTAAAAAAAAACTCGCATACCGATGCCAGACAAAACAACCAAGCTCTAATACTTGGAGGTAAAATGTTGTCGATTGTGTCAATGTCCTTCCCAAAACGGTTTAATATTCTGCCGGACGGCGTAGTGTCAAAGAATCCTAAAGGTGATCGTAGCATGACGTATAATACCTCGGAATGCAGCAGTTTACTGCTCCGTAGGCAGCCGATAGCCGACGCTGTCTGCGCCAGCACTACAAAAATGGCTGAAATTCAATTTAAAATAAATAAATGCAACATCTCTTCGTCGTGTCGACAGAAAAAATTCTTTTTTCGACACTACTGGCTCGCAGTTCTACAAAAAAAAAGACCTATTACTTTTACGCTTCGCATCGCTTCGTTCTGCTAAACATCCACATTGACTTGCTAATGCGCGTAATTACGCACTGTTAAATTTCAATGCTGCGAAAAAAAAACTGCCATTTTTACATAGGAGGTAACCGGAACAATGAATCTTTGTCGTTTCATTTAGGCATGTGATCACGTTAACTGGCGTTAGTCATTAGCGGTAACAATAAGTTAATAACGGAACAAAAAGCGAAACCGATGGTTAGATTGTCGTGGCTCGAGATGGAGAAATATTTGCGGCACACAAGAGAATTCGAGTTGTAATATATTATATTACAACTCGAATTCTCATCGAATGTATAGCGTTAAATGTGATTATGCAATTCCACGCTTTGCTCGATACAAAATTCAATATACGATACACAGAGGTATTTAATATAAATTTAATATAAATATATCATAAGAGGATATAAAGGAGAATATCAGATCAGCATTTAAATGTCATTCTCCAATTAAAATTCATTGACTGCGTTAATTGCTATTGTTACTTTGCACGTTAGATATCTGAGCAGGAATTCGACCACATTCAGCGTTAAACGTATGTGTGTGTGAGTGTGTTTGTGTGTGTTTTGTGTCAATATATGTTTATTAAATGTAATAAAAATCCAGGCACAATGCATCTTGTCGAGTAAAGACTTTAGCTAAATTAAAGGGACAAAACATAACCGTGATTAGCAAATAAGAAATGTCTCGAGTTTCCCTCCACCTAAGCCTGTTTAAATTCCTCTAAATTAAACACGTGTTGTTACTCGTTACTACGCTCTACTAGTCATCCAACTCAATTTACACGAAATTATCTGATCAGAAAATCAGCACAAATATTTTGCGAAATTTTAAGTTATCGTCGACTCGATAATTCAATTTGATAACGCGCGCTTCCGATCAACTTGTCCACCGATCATTAATGAATGAAGCATTAATGAGGAATAGAGGCTGCGAGAAGACTGCTCTTTAAGTCGTTACATAATTGATCATATTTGTACCGATTGGTGGACCAGTGGTCATGCTACTAAAAACATTGTATAGTAACATATAGATATTAAAAACTCTCGCATACCAATGCCGTACAAAACAAGCAAGCCCTAAAACTTGTAGGTAAAAGATTGTCAAGTGTGTCAATGTCCTTCCCAAAACGGTTTAATATTCTGCCGGACGGCGTAGTGTCAAAGAATCCTAAAGGTGATCGTAGCATGACGTATAATATCTCGGAATGCAGCAGTTTACTGCTCCGTAGACAGCCGATTTCCGACGCTGCCTGCGCCAGCACTACAAAAATGGCTGAAATTCAATTTAAAATAAATAAATGCAACATCTCTTCGTCGTATCGGCAGAAAAAATTTCTTTTTTCGACACTACTCGCTCGCAGTTCTAAAAAAAAAAACCTGTTATTTTTGCGCTTCGGATTGCTTCGTTCTGCTAAACGTCCAAATTGACATGCTAATGCCCGTAATTACGCACTGTTAAATTTCGATACTGCGAAAAAAAAAACTGCCTTTTTACATAGAAGGCTTAAATAACAACAATGAATCTTCGTCGTTTAATTTAGGCATGTGATCACGTTAACTGGCGTTAGTCATTAGCGGTAACAATAAGTTAATAACGAAACAGAAAGCGAAACTAATGGTTAGACTATCGTGGCTCGAGATGGAGAAATATTTGCGGCACATAAAAGAGATATTATGACTCGCATTCTCATCGCATTGTATATAGCATTAAATGTGATTGTGCGATTCCACGCTTTGCTCGATACAAAATTCAATATGTGAGATATACAGAAGTATTTCATATAAATTTAATAAATATATCATAAGGATATGCAGGAGCGCATCATATCAGCATTTAAATGTCATTCTTTATCAATTAAAATTCATTGAGTGTTAATTGTTATTGTCATACTTTGCATATTAGACATTTGAGCAAGGGATCGACCACGTTCAGTGCTAAACGTGTATGTGTGTTTGTGTGTGTGTTTTGTGTGTCAATATGTTTATTAAATGTAATAAAAATCCAGGCACAATGCATCTTATCGAATAGGACTTTAGCCAAATTAGACCTATTAAAAGGGACAACCGCGATTAGCAAATAAGAAATGCCTCGAGTTTCCCTCCGCCTAAGCCTGGTTAAATTTCTTTAAATTAAACATGTGTTGTTACTACGTTCTACAGTCATCCAACTCAATTTACACGCATAATTATCTGATCAGGAAATCAGCGCGAATATTTTTCGAAATTTCAAGTTATCTTCCAGTTAAATGATTTTTATCGATTTTCATTCATTTTACAATGATTTCACTGAAAATCTCCGGAGTATAGTTAAATCATCGATTAATCAATAAAATACAGACTGATTTCCCGTTCTTTTTACCATTTTAGAACACATTAATGCTAGGAAGCTTTCTTTTTGTCTGTCTACTTCATGCTTACATTGGACGTAACAACGTATTATTATTTTTAAAATATTTTTTTCTATAATAAAATTTTAAATATAAAATAATAGACGTCACGTAATTTAGTCCACAGTATGATAAGAGAAAAATAGAATTAATAAACGACAACTGAACATATTTTTGATGGATCACACCATGATCACAATAGATCACAAGATCACAAAAAGATTACAAGAGAATTATATACAAACACATATAACATTCATTGATCATATATATTATGACATATATATCCGTCAACAATGTTCTTACATTATGTTTGAGCTATCAATCAAATATAAATTTTCGCGTATAGAAAAGGTTATTAATAAATATTAATAAATTATTTAACAAAAAATGCAAATCGTATCGAATAAAAGGCATTTCAAACAGAAAATTGTTCCATGCAATAGTAAAACAAGCGATCATTTGTATTACAAAATAATTATTACTACTACACTTGCAATCAAAAACATATGGCTACAGAAAAGTTTCAATCTCTAATTGCCTTTTGAGTTCTTAATTAGTAACGTTAGTGTTCTGTAGACACAGCAAACCACACTCAGTTTAAATTCTTGAAAGGAAATTAATTGGATTATTTTCGGAATTAAACGCACATATGTGATGTACATTCGCGAACGTAAAATTCATAATCGTTAACTCGGAACGATAAAGTTATCACGTTAGTCAAGTTATTCATCATTTCTCGATTATCAACTCCGCTCGTTGGAGTTTTTACATATGAGGAAATTTAAGATCAATTATACCCCAATGATGTGTAATCTGTGAGGGAACATGCCTTTCGAATTACGATATGCTATGACGAGCAAAATTAAGTGCCATTGCCATTGTTAACGTTGTATTAAATGAAGTAATTGCCTTCTGCGGTAGAAAAATGATATGTATATTTATAATATAGGTACACGTAGCAACGACAGGGATAAGGCTTACCTGATCCTCGTCCATCGTAAACGCGAAATTCTTTTTTTTTTTTTTATATATATATACACAATACTGACCGAGTCTACCTGACAAACGGAACTATGGAACGCTTTATGGAATTAACTGTGTGTAATACGGAAACACGTACCTTGGCCAAAACCGAGTGCACCGTATACCCCGAGGTACATGTCCCGCTTCGCCGTGTCGAACGTGTCATTTCCAACGGTCTGATTGTCATTCGACCATACGCTGAGCCAAACGCTCGAGCCGATGCTGAACGACTGAAAGACCGCGTTCATCACGATTGTCGATATCGACAAGAACCATCCGATGGATTTCAAGTAGTGAGAGTACACTTTCCATTTGACCTTGCGGGGGGGAAAAAAAATAATACGATGCGTGAGAATAAAAGCAATCTTTCCGCCGTGAGGAAAAAAAAAAGCAAAAATTGCGGAGACGTGTATAAGTCGTCTTTTTGAAAATTGATTGAGCGATATCGGGTGCAACTTACGCTTCCGGTCTCTGCCTTCTCGATTTCTATCAGCTTCTCCCCGGTGTTGTTAGGCTTCGCCGCTTCCTTCTCCTTTGTACTATTGCTATGCACGTAATTCGCCGACTGCTGGCTTTCCGTTGAGTATTGCCTGTTTTTTTGTACAGAGCGCGTATTTTCGTAAGTTAGTTTCCGCGCGCACTTGAATCATCGTTTTAAGATAAAATCTTATTTATGAGAGCGTACCTTGTCAGAGAACCATTAAGTGACTTTCTGTCGGCCACAGAGCCGGATTCACTTTGACTCTCGGATATCCTAGACCGTACTCGAGTTAACTTTTGCTGCAACTCGTCCGCTCCCATTGTTGATTCAAGCTGCTGTTTAATTTCGCGTAAGTCGTCTTCAGAACCGTCATCTGCGCCGTGCACTGTTTCAAATTCGTCGTGTGATTTTAGAATAATAATAAATCGTTCGCAAGATGTATCGATGTTACAGAAATGGGAAGAAATTCGAGAAAAAAACTCGCACATGCACATATTCTCAACTACAGCACAAAATGGAAATTCAGACAAGAGAATTAAGTAATAAATTATGGGAATTGAACAGGAGAAAAAGAATTATCCAAAATTAAAATTCAAACTGATTTCAACTCAATAACTTTAGAAAAATTCAATGTAAAAAATCAAAAGATAAATATACTTGCATTAAACTATATTTTAATTGTAATACGACGTATGAAGAATTCTGTATCACGAAAGCGTCTATATTAAGTTAGTTACACTATTAAAAACTAGTTATTAGTCTTGATAATGTTCGCTACTTTGTCGGCAAGCAGTATCTTAAAAGGGATAACAGAACTTTTGATTTAGCAAAATATCTCATCGTTAGCGATCTCTAATGACAAGATAATAAGTATTTCTTATGCAAGCAATACAAAATAGGAAAAGGAATTGTAATTACTTTTTCGCGGACTTACGATTTCCAACTTAAATCCAGGGAAAATGTAACAGCAAATTTTATAATAAGTACGTATATAAAAAAAAATATACGCGCAGCGAAAAAAAAATCATTTTAATAGATACCTTCTTGTAAGTGCTGCACCAAAAACTCGGCAAAGGCGCCTTTCTTCTCCAGCAATTGCTTGTAGGTCCCGCACTCCGTTATCTCGCCGTCCTTGAGAACAATAATGTTGTCAACTTCCGGCAGGTATGTAATGCCATGCGTAACAAGTATTCTAGTTTTCTTCTTCAGCAGGCCGTTCGGACCTATTACTTTCTCAAAAATGTGCTTTCCCACGTGCGAATCCACCGCGCTCAGGGGATCGTCTAGGAAATAATTTTCCGAATCGTTATATACAGCTCTAGCTAAGGCTACCCTCTGCTTCTGACCGCCGGACAAGTTTATCCCTTTCTCCCCGATCTCCGTTTGATCCCCCGCGGGCAGCATCTTGAAGTCCGGAGTCAACGCGCACGCTTCGATCACACGATTGTACACTGACTTGTTCAAGGCCTTTCCGAACAGAACATTATCCTGCAACGTGGCGTTTTGTATCCACGCCTGCTGCGACACGTATGCAATTGACCCCTACGTAAGAGAGAGTATTTAGCGTTCATTTTCAAATATCCCAATGAGCTTTGCTTTCTGACACACGACGAAGGAATACTCACTTTTGTATTTACTTTCCCGCTTATTTTGTCCATCTCGCCGAGCAGAGCGGATAGAAGGGAAGTCTTGCCTGATCCCACTGTACCAACTATTGCTACTAATTGACCTTGTTCTACATGCAAATTGATATTTCGTAGTATTGGTCTCTCAATTTCTTCGCTATCCCAACAGAAGGTACCGTTCTCAATTACTAACGCGTTCGCTACAAATCAATACGATAAAATGTAGTACTGTAGACACGTCACGTAGAGATATTACTTTAGAAAAAAAAATATTACACTTACGTTCCGATGGATCATGTGTTACATTGTTGGGATCCAGTTCCTCCATGTTCATAAATTTATTAATACGTTTTACAGATACGTAAGCCTGCAAACGTGTACATAGAAATATTAGCCAGGCATAAAAAAAACATTTCTTAATGAATAAACATATAGACAGTATTAAACTTACTTGAACTATATTACCAATCATCATAGGCAGCATAGACAGTGGAAATCTTAGAATGTTAAACAAACTGAGCGAAACAAAAGCAATTTTACTGTTTAGGACGTTCTTTTCGTCTAAAAGTACGTAAGTTGTAAAAGACACCAGAGATACCTGCACACATTTGTGGAAAAATAAGACAATTTTTTTTTTAATGCAAAGAATATTTAATTGAATATAATCGAAAACTTCAGAACTGGAAAAAGAAATAATATTTATAGCTATTTATTGTTCTTGCAAATAAATTTTTCTAAGAGAGATGTATGCATGTATAGTAAAACTTAAAAAATTAAGAGTTTAATGTAAAAAAGAAAAATAAGAGTAAGGCATTTACAACTCCCCCTCCCATAAGATCTCTATTTCTGAGGTTTTCGATCATATAATGTACGATTCATTGTTTCTAACGAAAAAAAAGAAACATACCAAAAAGGGTGCGCACGACCATATAAAGCTCGTACCGGCGTTCAGATACGCCGCTTCTTTCAACACTTGAATCTCCTTGACTCTGATTTTAAGTATCTGCTGCTCGAATGAAGGTTCCCACGCGTAGAGCTTCAACACTTTGATGCCGTTAAGTACTTCGTTCATTAACTTTACCCTCTCGTCCTTGCTCTTCATCTGTCTAATTTGTAACGTCTTCACTTTGTTGGCGATCAATCCGTTTATAGGGATAAGAATAATCATGACCGCTAGACCGGCGAACACGGCCGGCCCGAGGATGTTCCAGAGAAAGTATAAGGCTAGGACTATCTGCAGGGGCGCCGACCAGATCATGTTTATGTACGCGGTTAGGTCCATGAATCTTTGAGCGTCTACGGACATCAGGTTCACTATCTCGCCGAGCGTGGACTCCTTCCTCGCCGCGTTCGACATTCTCAACGCTTTACGGTAAATCGCCGCGATCAGCGCGGTGCGTATGCGCAGCCCGACCAAGAACATACGATGAAAATATTGGGACAGTACTAACGTCTGGAGTATCGCGGTGATCAAAAGTAACACGGCGTAAAGGTATCCTTTCCACATTGGCTCCTCCCCTTCGATAAAGTCAATCAGAAGCCTGAAAAAAAAAAAAGAAACGCATTACAAAAAGATGACCGTGTCAGGAACACAATCAGAATAATCTTGTAAAATTCGTTTCGTTTCACAAATCGTGGAATAAAATTGAAAAGATCTAAATCAGGATTTGTGTGCACTCACTTTAATATTTGTGGGCTGATAAAAGTCATAACATCTTGAATCAGTTTCAGGAATGCACCGAACATGAATGTTGCTCCGAAAGCTTTGCAGATAGGCGGTAGGATGGAGGCCTCTTTCTTTTTCCGGCCACTGTTAAAGTCCACTTGCCCGGACGCTTTTCGGAACGACGCTTTTGCACTTTCTACTCTATATGAATAAAGAATGTCTGTTATACAGTTTTCTATTACGTTGAACGATAAAAATGAGCGAGACACGTTATACGACACATCCTACCTAAAGTAAGTCCAAATCAGCCTTGTTAGCACAAGAAATGTATGAACATGTTAAAAAATATTTTGTCAGAAAAAATTATGGTACTACACGCTAATTATCTACGAGATATTCTTTTTAATGCGAGGCATTTGCAAATAATATGCCGTTAGCCATAAAAGCAGATAAGATAATGCAGTAATATATTCTGAAAATGTATTATCCTAAACAAACCGATTTTAGAAAATTCCTAAAAGAACAATTTTATATCAGCAATTAACCATATCTAATAATATCTAATAAATGTATTTTCTCTCGAATCCGCACGTTTTGCGTCAATATCAATATAAATGTATGCCTTATATTTTCTCACAATTTTAAATAAACGCCTTTTAAAGAAGCTAAGCCATATTGATTGCAGGCAACCTTGGTTTTGCACGAAGAGATTTATCGATCAAACTTACTCGTCCGTCTTTCTCAAGTTCTTATTCCAGTATTTGTCGAATTTCGGCACGATCTCCGTGGCCATGTCCTCTGGATTCATGGACCATAGGTCGGACGTCTCGAGCGGCTTTCGGAAGCCCTTCCACGCCAAGGAATCGAACCACGCGAAAAAAATTTTCGAGGGGAAAGAGGAGCCTTGCTCTGGGCATGGCGATTCGACCTGCGAGTGAACGTATTTCAAAATTGTTCATCAATAGCCTCTAAATCTTACGACAATTTCTACATGGTTTATGTGTCTCATATATTATTACGATCAATACGAGATGGATTACCGTAGGATATTCCGAGAATTTAGGCTCTGCATCGACCAGAAAATTAAGTACAAACAATATCACCACTATTGGATAGTAGATCATGTAAGACACCAATGGGTACGTCGGCTCTGCCTGAAAATAAATCATTTCTTCGAATGAATCGCATTACGTTACTTAACAAACAGCAATTTTCTTGTAAAGTGTCATAAGAACTGATAACACGAGAAAGATACTGTTGTGATAAGAAATTGTAAAAAATTCAGTTGAAAATGCAATTTTACAAATGTATCTTATACATAGTTAAATCCGCGATTAACGTAATAAAAATCTAACGTACCCCTTTAATAAATTCATTTACAAAGCTTCTATATTGGATACATCCACATAGCGAAAGGAAAAACCAAAATAAGAATAAAAGACCTGACGTCCGCATTCCATGTTTTCTATTGTACTGCATTAAAGTCGATGCTAACGTCTGAAAGAATTAACAAATTTGATTAAACGTTATACAGACCATCTATATGACCGATTGAATACGATTTTTTTTTATGACAAATCAATAATCATCACTTTTATTTTGTATTTAAAAAAAAGCAGAAACAAATATTATTAAAGCTATTAAAAATATTATTAATTAATGCAAAAGTCGTTTAAAATATATTTCAATATAAAAAATATATTTAAGAATCTACTAATGTAAAAAATAATTGTTGTACTTACGAAGCTAACAATTTTTACAATGGGTGTGCAATAATCAACACTGTGGACCGTACGAGAAGTACTTTCGTGTATCGCCACTCCTAAGTCGACTATGGAAAGTAAAATTAATCCTACTGTAAGTACTTGCTTAGAAATAAATAACCACGTGTACGGGACGTTTCTCCTTTTGCTATTTAAAAGGTAATACGCTTCCATCGCCGAGAACGCCCATAGAAATATACATGGTACCCATACTAGTATCGTCTTTTGGAAGCATTCTGTTAGATCTGGCTCGTTCGTGTACCATGTTAGATTAGCATCCTAGAACAGTCAGAAATTTCGACCGACATGTTATAATTTCGACGAATCGATTTTTGTCTTATTGTTAACAGAAATATTAACGCATTTGAATATTTTTCGTTACAAGCATTTCAAAAAAGAAAAAAAAATGTTCCAGTTTCAAAAAGATGAACAACTGACAAGTCTATTTTTCAATTTTTAGTGACACTCATAGAAATTATAATTTGCGGCTAAGAAATGTATAATTTTGAAAATTAGAAAGTTAGCAAATTACGAAGCTACTTTATTATGCAAAAATCGATATCAAACAATTAAAAAAATTAGTCATCAGTCACCAATTGTGTGGAACATAAAGTAAATTAATAAAGTAAAGTGCATTCGGCGCACGCAAGCTGATCCTTCATCATTCTTTCGTGAACGATATGAAAACGTGAATGCCGTCACATATTCACTTAAAATAATTAGTTTAACTTAAATTCAACAGAATTCTTTGAGATGTAATTGATTAAAATGTAATTTTCCAAATTTTTAAAGCTTCAAGTCGACAAACAGCGATCAACATAATATAAAATTAATTAAATCGCCTATTATAGCAAGGATTTTAATTAAATTTTAATTATCACATATTCACCTGTGTTAACGAAATAACAGGGGTATTACTTGATAAGTTAATCGTCGATTGAGAGATATAATCGGAATTTAATCAGTTAGGTATTCTTGAGAGAAACGAGGAATATCAGGAGACACGTCAGTGTCCCTGCGCCTTACGTATTTACGTCATCGATATCAACACAAGTTTACGAAATAAATACAACACAGCTAGGCAAAGACGTGAAGAAACCGGCGATCTAGGTTGATCGAACGTATCGAGCAGTATTATTTCGTTGACATAGACTTTAATGAGGAAAGGTTTTACTTATCGAAACGATATTGACGAAATACTTATATATACATTACACACTTGACTTGTGTTCAAGCTTGGAACAATGTCCCACGACTCTCTTTCGGTTATGACAAAATTTTCGAAAAATTTACAAATATTAAAACATTAATTTAGAGAGGAGTAATTTCGACGAAACCCACGGTAAAAAAAATGGCACGCAAAACGAAAAAAGGTTCGTTCCAATCCGCGAGGGAATCACGAGCTCGTCGATTGATCTTATCTATGCGTTGCAATCGGTCATTCCGATAACCGGGACTGTGCGACACGCGTTCGAATGCCGAACCGGACGAACAAAAAAAGAAAAAAAGGGGAGATCCTGATGACATAAGTCGCTCCATTCGACGCGCCGCTGTGCAGGAAATTAAAACGATTACACAACAATGCGTGTTGAGCGACAAGCCAGACGAATCCGCTATTCTATTATTCCAACGATCTTTTCCTCTTTATTATTTTTCTTCTCGCGTATCTCTCGTGATCTCATCGTCCGTCTCGCGCGGCTATCCTCTCGAAATATCCCGGCGAGCGGCCGGTCTTAATTCCGTTGCAAAAAATTTTACATCAGAATCTCCCGGATATACTCTTCGGAGAAGTTAACAGTCTCCCTCTCGATCGCAGCTGGAAACCAGTGGCTCTGCTCAAGGTTAAAGATATCCAAATATTATAACAGACTCCGAAGCGTCTGTTCTCATTATCGAAAGATATATGCGCGGTACATACATTGTTCCAAGTGTCTTCCGCGATCGCGCCTCTTTTTCATCCCCGCGAATTGCGCGAGCGCGATAATTATCGAGTGGTTTGTCGTAAAGGCATCTCCTCGCACGCGTCCGACGTGTTTGCGCGTTTGCTTCTGATCTCACGCACGGGAGAAAGAGAGAGAGAGAGAGTAAGGCAAAGATACGCGGGATCCCAATTGATAAAAGCGCGATTGTTTGAGAGAGCGCAATATTTGCGAAGACGCGGCGCCCAGATTACGCTGCGCTTCGCGGGCACGCGCGCGCGCGCGCGTGCGATTTATTTCCGTATATCGCCAAAATCGTGCAATCGAAGGGAATGACATTGCTTTTTATCGCCGTCGGCTCTATAATCGGAAGGCGTGTGTACGTGCCTCTGTGTGAGCGCGCACGCGCGTGTGTGCGTGTGTGTGCGCAAGGAGGCACGGCACGAGGCGATTAAATATTAATAATAAGTGATGCCAGAGTAGAGCGAATATCG
This sequence comes from Wasmannia auropunctata, assembly GCF_000956235.1. Classification (NCBI taxonomy): domain Eukaryota; kingdom Metazoa; phylum Arthropoda; class Insecta; order Hymenoptera; family Formicidae; genus Wasmannia; species Wasmannia auropunctata. The sequence continues at coordinate 44,178 of NW_012027310.1, forward strand.
CGCGTTTTCCCGCGGGAACCGGGTTTCCCGTGAACCTGGACGCGGATCCTCCTCGACGGACACTCTTCAATCTCGCTCTTTCGCTCCGCGGATCCGCGAAGAAAGTTCACGCGGAGGAACTCGAAACGACAAGCAGGAACTCCTTCGCTTCGCGTTCCCCGCGTGGACTAGCTCGCGGATCAATCGGAGAGCGAGAGAGAGAGAGAGAGAGAGAGAGAAATTGAGCGTCAGTTACAAAGGATTATGCGATCGCGCGCGGCGAGGAGCGTCGTGTTACCGCACCTCGGGGGAATCGCCGTCCGAGAAGGTCGATCGCGCGATTCCGAGCGTGTAACGTTTCATTTCGGGCTTGACGAGAGGCTGAGGAGAAGAACGGGATTCTCGAGACGATCGACCGATCAACGAGGGTATATATCTGTACGTCTCGCGAGGAGGGGAAGCATGAGCCTCTCGCCGAAACGAGGCTCTCTTCCCGTGCGGAACGGAATCGCGACGCGAGGAAATCATGGACGCGGAGGAAAAGCGCGCGAGGAGGAAAGCGAAGAAGAGAGAGAGAGAGAGATTGGATCCTCTCGCGACCTCTCACTCACCCAAAACTTGGTGCCGCAGAACTGGTCCATTCCAATTGTTTGATTCTCCATACTGACACATTTACGCGATCCACCGGCGAGCACAGCCCTCTCTCAGAGGGCGAAACTACACCGAGCCGTCACCACAGGCGAGAGCACGTATCGCACACCTGCGACCTCACCGCGCACACGCCACTGAGAACACTGAGAGATCGGCGGGTGGCGCGACCGATTTTCCTTGCCCTAGGAATCGCTCTCCGTCCCCCTCAAGCACCCACCAAACACACACACACACACTGCGGCACGCACAACAATATGCGACCGAGGAGAAGACGGGGAGAAGACGGTACACGCGGCAGAGGGGGGAGAGCCCAACCAGCACGCGGCACCTGCTAGTTGCTACGAGCGATACGCGCGAGTCATTCGAGCCCGGCCGTGTCGTCGCTGTCACTGCTCCGAAACTGTCTGCGAGAGGCGGCTTACTACCACCGAGTGCGGCCCGCCGCCGCCGTCGCCGTCGTCGTCGTCGTCGTCGTCGTCGTCGTCGTCGTCACCGCAGTCGTGCAACCGTGCGCCGCGCCGTGCTCGAGCGTGTCCGAGCAATCCGAGCATACCGAGTGAAAGTATGAAGTATCCCCCCCCTCCCGCGCGACACCGCCACCCACCCGCGGCGTCCACCCGGCTCGTTCCGTCCGCGTATCGGTGTGCGCGGCAATTCAGGGCGGCGTAACGCCGGCGGCGGAGACGCGCAGCCAATCGTCGCGCGCGCCGTGGACCGCGCGGGAAAATCGCTAGCGGCGCCGCGCGTCCCGCGACACTTGACTACGTTCGCGTTGATCCGCGGCGGTCCGCGCTGCGGATTGGCCTCGAGAATTGGATCATTTTTGACAGCCGGAATTTTTTCGCGAGAGATCTCTCTCTCTCTCTCTCTCTCTCTACTGGCGCGAAGCCAACGCACGGTCCACGCGCGAGATGTGTCTGTTTTTTTTGTCGGAAATCTCGAATAAACGCAACGGGAAGTCTTAAGTTTCGCTTTAAAAAAAATCCGAGTTGTGACTAATCGGTTTCCTCGCGAGGAAATGGGAACTATTTTTATATAATTCACGCTGTCCCTGACCTAATCTTCTTTTCAATATCTATACTATAAACCGAGGCAATGAATCTAATATCAAATAACTTTTATTCACGTCAACAATCGAAAATGTATACATCACAGTCATATATCTCTCGATAAATCGCTCGTTAAATTTGTCGGAATTTAATCTGACCCTTGTCCTTAGATAAAATCCCTATTCTTGCTTCGTGCATGTGTCCAACTTTAATTATTGCGACAAATCAAACTTGAAGGTTGGCAGAGGTGAATTGAAATCGTTTTGGGCCAATGTTTTTAAGCTCAACGTAAACTTCGGAGAAACATTCGTAATAAATGCCTTACGCCAAATTAAACAAGACTGTGCAAAGTGTGAAGTACGGTATATACGTAACATTGCGCATAAAGATGTAATATTGTCGTCACGTATGTTGCCATGGTTGAAGACTGCGAACATTAGCGGCAACATTATAGCAGATCGAAACATAAGTATAGAAGCGATCAATAATAATACATCCGGACGAATTTGTGTGATTGGCATCAATAATGCCAGCGGTTGCTATTAATTGCTCTCTAAAATTTTGGATAGATCCCCCGGATTGACCATTTATTACCGAATAGCAAACCAATAATCGATCAAATTACAGCCCGTACGTTTATAATTGTTATCTTGTGTTATTTCTTACAATTCTTACAATTATTATATATTTTTAATTTTAATTATATTATAATTAATTATAATTATAATATAATTTATTAGTTATAATTTTGTATATAATTTTACTAATTATAATTGTATTATGTTTCAGATTTGTAGAAATTTTTCTCCCTCGTCGAACGTACATTCTCGATTTTGCCTCTTTTGTGGTCCCGCAAAGCCTAAAATGTTTGCGCCATGTGACTCTTGCGATAAGAAAAAAAAAAAGAGTATGAAAGAACGTCCACGAGAATTAATGTTGTCTCGTCGCGGTCGCGTGATACAACTCCGTGTATCTCTCGGGTCAAGTTGCAGAGACCTTCCACTTTTTTTTTTGCCCGTTTACTCTACTTTCGACTCGCGCAGATAAATCTGGAAACACAGAGCGGTTACGTAATATCACTTTATTTCTATATGTAATGCGAATCTCGCGTTAGCGGGAAGGAATGACTATCGGAAAGTGCATTTATGTAACGGCGACGCGCGTGCGGAAACCTTGAAGAATCATACGCGGTCGCGCGTATCTCGAATACACGCAATAACGAGCCTACGAATCTTTGTGCTATTTAAGTACAAATTACTCGACACGGCGGCACGCACACACAGAAGAGAGAAGACTTAACGTCTCTTTTTCCACGTATGCGTGCCGCCGGCATCGCCGTCACGTTTCCCCGCCGCGGTTCTCAGATCGTGAGAGAGATTTGCCGATTGAAAAATACCCTTTTCCGGAGCGAAATTGCGAGGATCGAAATCTCGACGCGATCTCGACGATGGCACCCAAGTTTCGAGATGCCTCGTAATGCCGACAGAGAAAGAAATCACGATGAAAACATTATAGCGCAGGGATCATCTTCGCGCGTCTCTGCAGACTCAGCGAAATTATATATATCGACGGTAATCTCGGAGATTCGTATGACTGTATAGTTGAAAATGATCCGATGACATGACACACATGGCGCGTGTAAACACACGAAATTGAGTACCCCGCGTCGACAGGGCTCTCCGGCGCTGATGTATCGATCGCTGACTGCGTTTTCAGCCTTAATTATTGTATGACAAACGTGATAACGCTTATCGCTCGAGAGAGAATGTGTCGCATCATACAACGCGGAAATGACTGTAAAAAGAAATTGATGATTATTGACAATTGCGAACATTTCAGAGTCGCCGTGAAAATTCGATCCCGAAAATCGTAACCGAGCATCATGTATTTTTCGATTAATTGGCGATTAATTCAATCGACATATAATTGCCTATTGGAAAACTTCTAATAAGTAATTCGTCGTTCCTAATCTAATCTTTCTTTCCACATGTCGAACGATAGAAAATTGATCGCGTTAACAAGATAATATTTGATAAATTAATCGATTAAATTACTCGTCGATTAATTATATATAGACATGCAAAATTGCTTGCTGCACAATTCATTGTATCCAATCTAATCTTTCTTTCTATGTGTTACTAGAACTCAGAAATTCTTTTCAATAATTCGATCCGCGTTAGCAGTAATTAAAATTACAAATATTTTTGTTAAGTCAATTATTGTTAAGTTAATTCATAGTTAGGAGAGGCGAAATTAATTCGATCGCCAAAATGGCAGCAAACGCAGCAAAATGTATATTCCATATTATAAGACTATAAGTCAAGAGACCAAAGATTAATAATTCTATATCGAGAAAAAATTAATAACACCTATCGACGTTTTAACATTCCAATGTCTATTTGACATTATCGCCACATTGACAATTATAACTTAAACAGTTATAATTGTCAATGTGGCGATAAGATCGAGTGACGACTTGCGTTTCGGATAAATCGCCCGCTGTAAATAGATGTAGCGCGATATTACAGTATGTGACACAACTGAATTTCAGACAATGGATTCGCGCGTCCCACAAGGCGCTCTAGCTAAGTGGACAATGATGCATCGCCTCTAGACGAGAAATAACGCTGAGTCACTCTGTTAAATTCTCTGCCCGCTGTCAATTTACTAAACATTCTGGTACAAGAATGTATATATATATATATATATTATGTATATCGGGAAGTAGAAAGAGAAAGAGAAATCTGCATGTGCGTCGACTTAACGTCACGAATTTCGACGTAAATTATGCAACATCCTAACAAATATTTTAAGAATGGCTGTGCTGGCACCACGTTACGTAATCGCGCTCAAATAATGACCATTAATAAATATAACGAGACGCTGCACGACGCTGCGAGACGAAAGTATCAATGAAAATAAATCCTGTCAATTGCGACGAAAGGCGTTATTAATAGAGACATTGTTAATAATTAATAAGTATACAGCAAAACAATTTCCCCTGTAATAAGGTCAAGTGTTTCGGTATCCGTTGTTCGGAGCGTGATCGAAACGTATTTTGCAATGATAACGGCAACGAAAAGTGCAAGAATTTTTTCATCAGCTTTATCGTCGTTTGTCGTGGTGACAGTTCCGAAATATGAAAATATACATATACATATACGAATGTGCGATAAGCGCTGGATATAGTTACAAATACGCGAGATAAGACAACAAAAATCTGCATGCGGCATATAAGGTATATCTCATCAATGACTCGACAGTATGACACGGCTAAGTAATTAGCGATATAGGCCTCGTTTCGCGCGATGACGTAATGTTTGATTTGACTGACAACGGCTTGCTCCTAATTTAGGGTGTGCACTAAGCGAGAGAGTATGTAGAACGATCATTGTAGGGTCCGGTCGATTTATCGACTGAAAATAACACGCTGAAATTTCTAATTTCGTCCATGAGAGCCCAACTTTCGTGGACGCAGTTAATGGATTTCAATGATTATAATTGAAATGGACTATAATTACGAAGCAACAATTAATAGATTATAATTCTTAAAATTAAGACGCACGAAGATGTTCTCTACATAAAAACTTCTCGTTGAAATTATACGCTTTATATCCGGAATTCCGCGAACGAAATTACTCGGCGCGAAAAGTATTTTCTAAGCTTGCTAACAGCGATCAATCAACTTGTTGATGGAAAGATGATTCAACCGATTAGGGCCGGCTTCACAAGAGCATTGCGACAACTTGATATATTCCTTTCCCAATAAAAAATTGTTGAATATTATGCGAACAAGCTACTGCTACTTTCTCTCGCTCTTATTATTTGAGATGCTTAAAAATGTATGCGTGCAATCTTTCTCAGAAGCGATCGTACAGATAAAGAAAATAAACGAGTCACACACTGCTCTGATTAGCTTATCAAACGTATCTCTTATTATGACAGTCATCTTACAGTTCCGTATGTACAAAAACAAGAGGAGAATTGTAGCTGTAGATATTTTCTTAGCTCAGGTAATCACACGTGTATACATAAAGTTTTCAATCTATTGCGTAAGAAGTAAACGATCAAGATCTTGGAATTGATCATTTGTTTTTTTAAATGTTGATGATTTCCAACACGCGATCTGTTATAAATTATCTGATGACAAGTATATGTGTGTAAGGCAAGTTTTGTATATAAAATATAATTGTACATGATAAGAGCTAATTAAACAAAATACATTTTTTTCCACTGTCTTATATTTATATAATTATATATGCCGAAGTAGCTTTCTCAATTATATACGAAATTCGGATATAATTTATTTTACAGCGTTATTTACAATTGTGTGGTTTTTCAAGTAGTAATATATAAAGCTTTTTATGCACGATTATGCATATAAAAAATCATATAACAAAAATATATATCCCCCTTCCGAAACGTTCGTTTATGACATGTATATTAATTTTCTACTTTGTAATAGGTGACTTTCTTTATATCAGTAAACATAATTTGTTAGTTAAATACAACTCGGAACACGTTCTAAAGCTTTCTTATCATTTCTCTTATCGGAATAAATTATTTTCACAAGTGTGTACAGAGTCATCGGGAGTTATTATTAGGAAATTTTGTATTGAAATTCTTCAAAATATTTAAAGAAATCTAATTTCTGTACATACATGTATATAAAGAGATAAAGTCAATTCATGAGAAGCCGAGAGCAATTAAAAAATGTAAATAAAGTGTTCTCCATTCATTACTCAATTATCTAGTATTTTTCTTTACTGCAATCTTCCAAATATTTTATTTTTAACTTACAAGATGCGATATCTGATAAAAAGTACAATGTTGAAAATAAAGAACTGTTATTTACAATGAACACATCTTTCGATAAGAAATAATTACAGATATAAAACATTTGTTCTGCTTTTTACTTAAAATTTGTAATGAAGAAAAATTTATTTACATTTTTTAAAGTAAACGTTAGCCGCCTCTCTCGGCTATTTTAATAGAAGATAATAACTTTACCTTCGTTTAGTATAACACGAGATGTAAGATCCATCCTTAAAAAACCAATTTTTCTTTGTTACGATATCAAAGAAATTAAACTATGAACTTAAGTTCATAGAAATTCTTGAAAATTCCTATTTGACTTGATAAGTTTGCGTGCTGCTGAACAAAAGCGTCAATAACTCTGGTTCCGTTAAATTTCTCTTATATTTTTGTACCATCTCTTGAATTTTTAGACGTCTTCGCACGTGCGGTGGATGATAACTGAAACATAAATATGCACATTTTATTTAGACTAAAAATAAGTGTAATATTTCAAATACAATCACGATATAATTAACCGGATACCGGAAAAGTATGACTTTTTCACTATTCATTTAATTTTATTTACCTGTCGTTATCGAGCCTTTTTCTACGTCCCATATTAAGAGCCGTTTGTCTAACTAGAGTCCCCAAGACTCTTCTTGATACTACCATACCGTCGACTAGGGGCGTTGCTAAGTTGATTCTAGAAACCGGTCCCTGCAACCTGACCCGCATCAGTCCGTTAGCAAGAGCTTGAAGAAAGATAACGTGCACATCGGTAGCTTGCAGCGTCCTCGCTTGTTCCAGTCCGGTGTAGGTGGAAGGTAGCAGATCGCCTACAATCCAATCAACGCGTGTGATTTTATGCAAGAGAAAATGCATGCAAGATAATAATAACGCCGCGTGACAACATAAAATATACAATGAATATAGTCAGATTAATCAATTAATTGTTAGTTTCGGGACGTTTTTCTTATCGAATAAAGAGCGAACAAACCGATCGGGAATTGGATATGATCCTCCAGACTCTCCAACCACACGACCATGATCTTTGTATTAGTCTGAGACGGCACGCCTTGCTTCATCGTTCTCCTGGGCCTGATGGGATCGGCGCTCGAGGAATTCGTCGGCAAGCTCGACGGCTGTTTCTCCAGGTCGAGCGACATCGTTCTAGAATTCTGCGTTGTGTTTTGTGACGTCCCGCTGCTGCGATTGTCCGTGCTTTCGCTGATGCTCCGCTCGAACCACGCTGCGACAAAACATATAAACTGTGTTTTTAGGAAGTAAACCATATTCGTTTTGCAAAATAATCTAAATTAAATAATAGAAAAGCAAGTAGAAAAAGTATACACATTTCCCAAATCTGTATTTTGATTGGTGTTCTCGCCTTCGAGATTTACCTTGTCCGCTGTTGCTGATGTCGCTGTTGTAACTGGTCTCCTCCAACGAATCCGAGCTGGGCATGAGGTACGACTGCGTAGGCACGACGAACGCAATTTCCGAGCTCACGTCCGCCCAATACAGCACGTGAGTGTCGCCGTTGTAAAGCGCCCCGCCGTGATTGCTGTGAGCCGGCTGTGGCACGTTCACCTGCGCCGTTACTCTCCACGAGGTGGACGCGTGGCCCGTCCAGCCCGCGTGACCGGACACGGAAACGGGCCAGCCGAGAGAGCTTAAGAATTCCAGGAAGTTTGGCGACACGTTCTCCTCGTGCAGCTGCGAACGTAAGATGTCTAGCATGACGTCGTGTCGTCTTTAAGGATTCACAGAACAAATAACGACGACAATAATATATGTAAATTCTAAACTACGATAAAATCAATAGAAAAAAAAAACAATATCTTACCACGTTTAATAATATTTCGGCGGCAGACTTTTGACCCGCTTTTACGTAAAAGATATGAACGGTGTCGCACGTTCGCGGACTGATGTTGTCCAGCGTCTCCAACTCCGTGCAGAATCCAGGGATGGTAGGATCAAGCGCGATTAGCCCGCTGTTTCTGGATTCCTCGTTCTCCACAGGCTCCATATTTAAGAAGCCGAAATGACTCAGAAACAGACGAGCCGTTTGGAACTCGTGACAAACCTGGGGCGGCACGCATTCGTCGGTTTTGTCCTCGACAACTCTTACGTTACCGTTGTCGTACTTCGACTCGAGGGTTATCTGCCGTTCCAAGAGCTGCGCGAGGATCTGATGTTCATCTCGTACCGCGTCATTGTCGCTCATAACTGCCTCGAGACTCGGTATCGATTCATCCCTGCCATGAAGATTATTATCTAAATTAGAGCGCGATTTCAAATTCCTGATATATTAGGATATTTGCAAATTCATTCATTTAATTCAGAGAGTCGAGTATTTCGAATATCATGTAATCAGAATTTTACCATTTATATTTCAAAAATTTTATAATTTTAATTCTGATTTATTTTATTTAAATGACTTAAATTAAAGAACACGATTTCAAATTCCTGATATTTGCAATTAATTCAAGTATTTCAAATCCAACCATGTAATCAGAATTTTACCATTTATATTTCAGAAATTTTATACATTCTATATAATTCTGATTTATTTGAATTACTTAAATTTATGTATTTATAGTCTTTATTTAAATTGAATTAAGTTCCTTTAAGATCTGCTGCAGGCATTCACTTACACTTTACAGTGAGGAATACGATCGACGTTATCCGGGAAGAATCTCGGTTTATAATCCGTCCGTGGTGCCGCTTCGGCCAACGGCAAGGGTCGTCCGGGATTGCTGTTTATACTTCTGATGCTGGATCGATGACGCGGCAAGTGACGGAGTTGCATCGTCCACGCGTGTCTGCCGAACGGTCCGCGGATTAGAACCGTCACGGTCGGCTGAGGATCCTGATCGTTTCCCAACGGTTCCTCTAACAGCGCCAACACGATCGCGTTCTCGGACACGAAGTAACGAAATCTCTCGACGGCCGCTTGCCGTGCCACGCGTCCGCCCGTCCAGCTGTTGCAGTGCCGAAGCAGCGATACTTCATCCAGCAGTGACGAGAGCGACTGCGCCCCGCAGGCACTTGGAAAATAGCCAACCTACAGAAAGTACAATCATAAATTAAATGAAATTAAAAAGTAGCTTTCGATCTCGGATTAAAAAATTTTAAGAACCGTTTAAAATATTAGATGAGAAAGCTTGAATGTGAACTTCCGGAAATTCAAAAAATTCAAATAAAAGCCAACCTACAGAAAATACATCGTAAAGTAAATGAAATTAAAAAGTAGCTTTCGATCTCGGATTAAAAAATTTTAAGAACCGTTTAAAATATTAGATGAAAAAGCTTGAATGTGAACTTTCGGAAATTCAAAGGATTCAAATAAAAGTCAACCTACAGAAAGTATAATCGTAAAATAAATGAAATTAAAAAGTAGCTTTCGATCCTGGATTAAAAATTTTTAAGAACCGTTGAAAATTTTAGATGAGAAAGCTTGAATGTGAACTTCCGGAAATTCAAATAAAAGCCAACCTACAGAAAGTACAATCGTAAAGTAAATGAAATTAAAAAGTAGCTTTCAATCTCGGATTAAAAAATTTTAAGAACCGTTTAAAATATTAGATGAGAAAGCTTGAATGTGAACTTTCGGAAATTCAAAGGATTCAAATAAAAGTCAACCTACAAAAAGTATAATTGTAAAGTAAATAAAATTAAAAAGTAGCTTTCGATCCTGGATTAAAAATTTTTAAGAACCGTTGAAAATATTAGATGAGAAAGCTTGAATGTGAACTTTCGGAAATTCAAAGGATTCAAATAAAAGTCAACCCACAGAAAGTATAATCGTAAAGTAAATGAAATTAAAAAGTAGCTTTCGATCTCGGATTAAAAAATTTTAAGAACCGTTTAAAATATTAGATGAGAAAGCTTGAATGTGAACTTCCAAAAATTCAAAGAATTCAAATTTAAATTTTAAATATCTTTGATTGTTGCGTTTTCTTTTTTATCTTATATACTTCGGCGAACAAACCTGTTCCAGTAGAATAGTAAGAAGAGCATCGGCGGCGTCTCTCACGCGCATGGACGCGGGTTTCAGCTCCTTTTCGTCTTTCATCTTGATAGGCTCTCCCGGCTTCCCGACGCTCTTAGTGCCGGACACTCCGAGCTCAACGACTTCTAATACCGTGGTCAAGCAGTCTTTGTCCTTCAATAGCAGAGAAAAAAAAAGAAATCAACGTATAAATGTACGAATTTCAATTAAGATTAATTTCGTAAAATCATCCGTAAAAAGTCGCCAACCTGCAGCAATTGCGGATGAGCAGTTAGCCAAGTTGTCAAGCAGCTGAACGCCGCGACGATAGACGAGTGGAGATCCTTAGAGTGCGCCGGGGGTGGACGCCAACATTGATACGAAATGTAGTCGCACAGCCACTTTACCGCTCTCTTGCATTCCAGAGCGTCTGCAACATACACAGCATTATCGAGGCGCAACCTTGTTGAACATTCAACGTTAGAGCTTCAACAGTTTCTATCTGACAGTGATATCGAACCTGTGAGTCTCCTTGCTGCAGAATTATTTGAAACAAGACAGACATAAGTACTTATATTTCTTGCATGTAAAAATATACGTGTAACAAAATTTAAATCTCGCAAACACGATTAATATCTGCATTGATCTTGCTACCTGTTTCGCGAATGCGCGTGCGTGCTAATCCAGACAGCATCTCGAGCGCCGCTAGGGAGATATTTAAGTCGGTCTTCCACGACGAGATCAAACGGTGACACACCAAGTACGTTGCTCGCACGAAAAGAGCGTGGGCGGAATCTGCAAAAATGTCCCTTATTTAATTCTTAAGCCTATAACGGAGAGAAGTAACATTACAGGTCTGTGTTTTGTACAAATAAGTACGTACATAAAATATTACAAAATGTATACAACAAACGCTGTACAGAGAGAGAGAGAGAGTGAAAAAAGGAAGAGAGAATATACAATATAAATCTCAAGAATTTTAAAAACGTATAATAAAAACGAACAATAAAAACGATAACAAACAGCAAGCAGAAATGAAATTCGCATTCTACGAATGTCTTCTTTTATGCGGCTTTTATGAAATGTGTGTGTGTAGCAAGATAAAACAGTATTTACCGAACGCAATGCATTCCTCTTGAAGAGTCGCAATGTCAGAGGCATCGCCAATTGACCGCTGATCACTGGATATACTTATTTGACTGGCCGAATCGCTGGTGACTATATTAAGCGATGATAAAACGGTACAATGGCGAAAACGCACAACATAACACAAACTCGTAGTAACAATAAGAAATGAACGTCTCATATATAAGCACGTGTAAAGCTGATACGATGAGAAGTGACATTAAGCATCATAATTTGAATATTTGCGTCCTTGTACCAATTTGTACTCCCATTTATAAGACTGGCGATAAATATTAATTTAAAAAATTGTATTAAATGAAGTGGCAGTAAACTAAGACTTGCTATCTTATTGACATCACAGAGAAAAACCAATCATGATCATAGATTTATATGTAGTACATGTAAAAATTCTACCAAATGACAAGTTTTATTTTACCTTGTAAAATTAGTAAAATTAAATTAGTTAAATAATTATTAAATTATTGCTCTAAAGTTATTATTTTAAAGAAGCATCCTTTGTCGTATTACTTTTCAATACTCTTTTCAATACTCCGATATTTTATATCGCTTTGCCATGTGAAATATAAAAAATAAAATGCCTATGATCATTAGATCACTTATAAAATTTGGACACAAACAGGAGTTACTACTAAGTAACTCAGGACAGTGCACTTAGCCGAATACAAGCTAATATCGGTTAGTATCAAGGACGAACCTGAAGATAATAAATTAGTTGCCGAGTCACTAGCTACTGTGTCGGGTTGTGTGACCTGCTCCACTTCTTCCGCTGCTGCAGAATCTTGTACACTCAATAACAGAGCCCCTGGTGAGAATTACTTTTACAACATAAAGCTCAATTTTCTGCCTCTCAACGGGATATTAATTTCTTTTGTTTTTAAGATTTTTGTTTAAAAGATTTTAATTCAACAAAAAATGAACTTTGTTTAGAGAGAAATAAAAATTTGATTGAATACCATTAATAAATAACGTAAAGAATTCAGTCAAAAATATATATTGCGAGAGTTAAATCGTAAGCAATCTCAATCGATGGTAAAATCCTTCTACTTACCCAACAGCATGTGCGTATTTTGAGGATCAGTCTCCACTTGTAAAGCGTTTATGAGCAAATTCATGAGTCTCGATTTTAACTGTACAAAAGTTACGGGACATTTTTCGGAGAAATTTGTGCCCGGAAATATCGGAAGTTCCTTAATAGCGAGATTCTGCAATAAAATATTCACATATCCTCCAGTTATATGATCACGTTCATATTGAATTAGAATTACGAGGCAATTTATAAACATAAATTTTGCAATTCAGGAAGCAATTCAGGAAAGAGAGAGAGAGAGAGAGAGAAATAAATTACATTTTCATATATTTACCTGAAAATGCAGAGGCAGCGTTAACATCGATATTAGCAGATGTATTGAGGCCCTTCTCAGATCCGGCTTCGATACTATATTGGATTTCAGCTTCAAATCCTTCTCCGGTAGGACCACCTCCAGGGCGGATAACACGGCCGGCACCAGGACTTGTATACCGTTCAAATCGAGGCGGAACAGATCGGCCGAATTCAGCAGAATACTCGCCAATGTTTCGCCACATTCGCGAGACTGAAAACAAATTAAGTGTGTCGAGCTACATCTCTCTCCAGGTCTATTTATCAAGAAGCGTGAACGTGCAGACCGGTACCTCGTCGACTTTGAGGCCGTGGTACATCGCCTGGTAAAATCTAGCCAGGTACACGGGTAAGATCTCCTCGCCCGTTTTCTTGGAGCAGAAAATCCTGCACAGAGCGCCCAACGCCTCCGCTCTGCCGGACTCGTAGCGATCTATGCAGAGCGTCGACGGTACGTCGCTCACGGTTTCCTGCAGCGAGCTCGGCCCGTCCACGAGCACCGAGGACGGACGTTTCGAGGCGCCCGATGGTTCTGCACATGGGGATCGTCGCATGTAAAATATAATCGCGCATCAAGTATTCTTTTATTTAGCGCGCACACGAGCGACAAACTTACGCGGTAAACTCTGCGACCAACCATCGGTACCGATAAACGCAGCCTCGAACAACCACTCGCCGAAGAGATGCAGTATACTGTTACACTTGGGTCGTCCCGGAGCTAGAGGAGGTCTGATATCCTGGCCGAGCGAGGTCATGGCTGCAAATCACACGATCGCGTGGTTAAATGAAGACTCTCTCTCTCTCTCTACCGTGTAATCGTGATCTCGTAAAAGTGAGATATTACATGCGGTGCTCGAAGCGGACGATGGTCCGGAATTGGATATCAGCATTGGCGGTGTACTGGACACACGGCTTGTCGTCAATCCGATTAGCGACGCTTTCGGAATCCCTGTCAAATATTCATGTGTCTCTACAGGGATGCTTTAAAGCAACAAATAAAATATCTCTCTATTCAAACTCTAATAAAATTAACAATATTCTTGTACGTCTTATAATTAAAGCTTTAATAGTATAGAACTTTAACAGTATAGAATGAAGTATAGAATGTAAAATATAAAGAAAACGCTATGATACAAAGTGATGTGCTATACAGTATCCGTGACTTTAGATCTCGGCAGAGAGGACAACTGACTGATTGAGCGAATAGTATCGTATCGGCGAGAGAAAGTATTGCACTGAGATACCCTTAGTGACTGCAGAAGGAGTGACACTGAAACTTTTCGCAAGTCTGCGCTGAGTTGGAGGTGTGGGAGAAGGCTGGGGCTGATCCCTACCGCTCGACCTGTCCCATCCGACACCCCCGCTGCCGGGGGTGCCGCTGTTCCCCGTAACGTTGGACACGCAACATTCCTCCCAACAGCATGCCTGTGAAACTCCTAAAACATTTGCGACAACGTGCAACCGCCACCGGATACCTACGAGCCGTGAACAAGCCGACAGGTGTGCGAGTGTCATAGATTGAAAAACGAATTTCAAGGAAATGTATACATTCGACACCGCCTCGCCTCTGACAAGACAATTTACAAGTCGCAGCGCGTAGTTCTTCGAGGCAGATTTCGAGATAGATTTACGAATTTAATATGCGATTAAATTGACGGCCTCGACTTACCGAGGAAAGCGTCTACCTGGCCCGCTATGCCCTTTATAGCTTTCAGAAATATCTGCGGCAAGCTCTGCAAGCACGGATGCTGGCACGGATCTATGACGTTAGGACTGGCGATAGCGTATTGCAGAAACGCTTGTGTCTGCGAGACGACGGCGGGTCTGCACAGGTCCACGGGATCGCCGATGGTACGCAACAGTCTGTACCATGCCTGCGCCACCGCTTCGTCCGACATAGTGGGTGGCACTAGCTGCGTGTCTTCCTCGCCTATATTAACAGATTATTTGTACATCGTATATATGTATATCGTAATACAAACGATGCGCACAAGTTTTGTTAATAGACGCGTGGTCCATTCAAAGATCTATTAACATACTTATTTTCAATTCGGGAAACATTGGCCCGTACATGATGTGCAGCAGCCTCGCTGTGAGGGCGAGGCACACGCGGTTCCACTGCTCCACTAGGGCCAATCTGTGACGCCACCGTAGACAGGACTCTCGTAACGTTCGCCATAACGGAGGTGAAGGAAAACTGCGTTCGCAGGAGACCAGCCAGACCTGGGAATCGTAAAATGTGTCTTACTTATAAATATCGTAAATATTTTATAAGCTCAACGTTGAATGTCGGTATCATTGATTGACTAGAGTGTTTCCGCACCTCTAGCAACACACCGAGCACCCTCTCGCACAATTGCTCTCCCGCGTCCTCTCTAGTCGCCGGTGGTGCTAACAGCGCGTCGTTGATACCGATGAGGAATAACAGCAGACTCTCCCACGTTTCTCTCTCCAGAGTCGCCGGACCCCTCGCGATTTGCTGCAGAGTCCTGAGCACCCGATGACACAGGACAGCCTGACGATTTATCGTGTCTGTACCTGAAAATATATTTATGATGTATTAGAGATATTAATATTGATATGAAAACTATCTTGCAAATTGATAGAAATGTTAGAGCTTTCAGAGAAGAGCGATATGTATATTATGTATTACCTAGATCCTGATACAGAAAAGGCCAGACTTTGGGAAAGAAAATGAGTCTTATCAAAAGGATCGAGCAAGCATTTTCTTAGGTCAAAAAACAAATCAAGTCTTACCTTCGCCTTTCCTTGGTACGAACAGATTGTGAAAATGGCTTATGATCTTTCTGGCGTAGAAATTCGGATCGTCCACGATCGGTCTGGGCACAGAGATCTTCGGCGTCGAGTACAGGGCGGACAGCCACTCGCAGTATATGTTGACGCAATCCCTGACGGTGTCGTGCTCGGCCAGCGGCAACGACAGGCCGAAACATATAACCTCCATGCACCATTGCACCTCCCGATCGGTGGAGAGCGGGCTAGGCTCTCCCGCCTGGGTGATACCGAGGTTCGCGGCGAGCTGCCGGACTATGGACAGCGCGACCTCCTTCCCCGCGCCAGGCGGGAATTTCTCCAGCACGCTCTGACTCTCCTCCGAGCCTTGTTGGATCAGAGTGCTCAGTGAGGCCCATTCTGAATACATCCCTCCTTGGGAATCCTGAAAAAAGAAGAAAAAAAAACACGTAAACACCGAGCTACTCCCATTTTTTGGCGATAAAAATTTAGAGAGAGACATTAAATATAAGATAAAATCAAAACTATAAACGTACAAGTCATATGATTACGAATAAATGTGAATGGACAGAGGTACGTAAATAAGGATATTAATTAAGCGAACGAGATACAATTTGTCAGATGTAAGCACCTTGAGATTAACTCTGTTGAATACGCCTAAATTCATAGATTATTACACGCCTATGTACGCCCTATGTTCAAGAAGCAGCTTGGACGAGATTGTAAACGAAACACTCGGGAGTTAGGCAGTCATCAATACGTTCGCGAGCCAAGACAGAGGAGAGACTTCACTTCGCGCGGTCCATCTCTCGGCTGACGTGCGTCGTCGTCGTCGGGTCGTCGATCGGCCTCCCTGACATCCCGCACGTTTACTTCTTCCTCTTCTTCTTTTGCCTTTGATCGTCAGATTCTTCCCCGCACAGGTTTGACAGCTGACTCTGACAGTAGTGTAGTGGCAGAGTGGCTTCGACAGTTGCACCTCAAGTGGCACTACGGTGTACCTTCTGCACTTAAAACGGGACAAATACATGATCGGTCGTTGGAAGGAGAAAGACGGAAAAGATAAACAGCAAAGAAAAAAAAATTTATTCAAAGTGCAGAAGACGCAACTTCACACAGTTGCAGGAACATACTTAAAGCCCGTATTATTTTTTTTTTTTTAAGAGATTTATTGTGCCTTCAATTTTGTACAATTATTTGACACACATACTCTGAGTTCCATAAACCGTTTATATAATCCTTTTTATGCTTTTAACAAAATTGAGCATACACTCAAAGGTATTCCAGTCACACTTTTTGATAACCTCAATTACAGCTGTCTCCCCTACTATGCCTCGCTTTCTTAGTTCCATAACCAATCTTTTTCTCTCCTCTCTGTATCGCTCGCAGCGCCATACAACATGGTCTAAGCTTTCTTCTTCCCTTTCACACTCACACATAGCATCATTTATATATCCCTTTCTCTCTAACGAAGTTTTTAAAT
This sequence comes from Wasmannia auropunctata, assembly GCF_000956235.1. Classification (NCBI taxonomy): domain Eukaryota; kingdom Metazoa; phylum Arthropoda; class Insecta; order Hymenoptera; family Formicidae; genus Wasmannia; species Wasmannia auropunctata. Next base: position 61,409 of record NW_012027310.1, read on the forward strand.
TATAATGATTTGTTCTAATCCTATTTATAAGCGTAACAAAATATCTTTCTTTGTTTATGTCTGTAAACCATGGTTTTTTATCTTTCTCCTTATAAAAATTTTCCATATAGAATTTTCCCTTAAACTTACTTTCATTTTTTATCTTTTCTATAGTTTTGTCCCACATTTCCTCTATAAATTTTTGCCTGTAGTCGCCTAATGGTACTATTATATCTTCGCGCGGGTTTCCTTTAGTCGCTTCCTTGGCAAGTATGTCTGCTATTTCATTGCCATGAATCCCTGAATGGGCTGGTACCCATATGAATAGGACTTTCCCTTTATATTCTTTTTCTATTTGGTTCGCTTTGGCTCTGATGTCACAGATATACTTATTAGTATATACGTTTACAATATTGCTTTCGATTCTTTGTAGTACCGATTTACAATCAGATAATATAATTATATCCTTTCCTTTATTACTCTTATCTTCATAGACTACTTCTAACGCACTCTTTATAGCGAACGCCTCCGCTGTATATATTGAGCAGTCTTTCGGGAGACCAATATTATATGCCACTTCTTGATTTTGAAAAACTATGCTAGCGCCAGTCGCACTACCCTCTTCCCTTTTTGAGCCGTCTGTGTAAACTACAACAGCGTCTTTCGAAGTTCCGTGTTTTTTGTCAATGTTTTCTTTAAGTTCCTTATCTGTGCTGTCCTTTATTTTTCTATACTCTCCTGTATTGATATCTACTTTTGCTATATAGGTAGTGTCTTCGAAATTCATATCCAGTATCTCGAATTTTCTGCTCGGTCCTAACTTCTTTTCTAATTTGCGAACCGCTATCCATGCTTCCGATAATATGTCTTTCTTGATCGCCGGTTGTCTTAGTCTCGCTATATTTTCTGTTCTCTCTAATTCGATGACGCTATCAATTAGATCCCTTTCCCCATAACAGATGTTTTTGCTTAGAAAGTTTCTAGCTAAGAATCCCGCTCTATCTTTAAGGATGTTCTGGTTGTACAATCCCAGACAAAAGTGACTGAAATTTGAAAATGATGAAATTCTATGCTTTTATAAATTAAGATATGCAACATATCGTGCTTATATCGTGTATAATCAGAAAATATGATATTTGACACTACTGAATATATGACACAATTGCATATATTTATATATTTTACAAGTTTTGTGATTGTCGGAAATAAACTTTTGGATGTGAATTTCACCTGAAATCAACTGCAAAAAACGAAAAACCGTAACACATATTGATAACATTTAATGTATATATCAGACATCAAAAGACTTAAAAATCTACAAAATATATAAACAAATGTCATTAACATAATATTTGCCTTTCTAGCACTTTATATTTGTCAAAATAGAGTGCCTAATACCGCACGTCACTTTAAGTTGGTACTCCTTGCGGTCTCGTAGCTGAATATGAGGTTAGAATAACAGTGACAAGCGTTGCTTTATCAATTAATATCTTGATAATGAGTTAGTGAATCTATATGAACTTTTTTTAGAAACATTGCTTAATATTTTATTTCCTCACAAACAAAATTTCAGAATATTGACAATACTGCTTCTTTATCATTTTGTTGATAAACAAAAATATGCTGCTACTGCAAAGAACTCATGCAAAATTAAAAGTTAAATAACTCGTGAACTAGTTAAAGAATCGACTTCAGGTTTTGCACATATGTTAAGGTAATAAATAGAAACAATTCATTAAATTTTCAAGGTATTGTAAGTGCTAGAACGTTAGTATCAATATATTTTATAAGTAGGATTCCATAAGAATTCATGCAAAATTAAAAGTTGAATAACTCGTGAACTAGTTAGAGAATCGACTTCAGGTTTTGCACATGTGTTAAGGTA
>NW_012027310.1:64087-66666 GCF_000956235.1 Wasmannia auropunctata
TCCTTGATTATCTCTATCAGTATTTCATATCTTCTCTCCGGATTTATCGTTTTATCCCTTAATCTTTTCTTTCTCTCTTCTTTGTCATCTAGGTCTTGGCTAAGTAACTTACTGACTACCTCCCATTGTGTGCTAATGGTTGAGATTTTATTCGTTCTCTTTCTATATGTTCTGACTCCCTTCTCGAGTTTCACCTCTATGGGGAAATGATCCGATCCCCATGTATCATCCAGCTGTCCGCATTCCATTTCATTTGCTATCCTATTGGTTGAGAACACCAGATCAATATTAGACGATAAACTGTTTACTTCCCCCAATCTCGACATAGTGTCCGGATTCATACAGATCAGATCCTCATCGTACATAGCTTCATACAGGTTTTCTCCGTTGATATCTGTAGCTTCACAGTTCCAGGTCCTATTGTGAGCGTTAAAATCGCCTAGTACAACAGTCTCCATATTTCTTACGTCAAAGTTTAACAGCTCCCTCCATTCTCGTTTACAGATTCTTCCGTACGGTCTTCGGTAAACCGCAATCAAATTGAATTTTATTTCTGTATTTATTAACCTGATTCCAATTACGTCAAACTCGTCTCTTACTCGATTCCAGCCTTTGATTAGTTCAAATTCTATGTGGGACCTTAACATAATTGCGACTCCCCCACTTTTTCCTCTACTTGCTTTTGCTATTGTCTTAAAACCTGGTGCGTATATCCCTTGTTCTTTTGAGAATTTAGTTTCTGTAAGTACTACTATATCGTAGTCACTTATAAATTTCCTGATTTCATTCTTCTTTCCTGAGTAACCTCTACAGTTCCAAACCACCATCTTTAAATCGAATGTGTCCATTATTTTACGGAGATGCGTGGGAAACAGATTCTGTTTCACCTACTCTCCTCGACTGCCAATAGTTCCTCTTATTTTGTTCTATCATCTTTATTTGTCGATCTCTTTCCTCTTCACCTTCCCTTTCCTTCTTCCGTTTTATTTCGAGACTCTGCTCTTCCTCTCTCTTCCTATTGTATCTCTGTGATTCAAGTTGGATTGTTTTCGGCTCTTCCAGGATTGCGTACAGCATCCTTCTTAGTTCCTCGTCTCTTTCCATAAGGTATACCAACTTTACCACTAGGTTCCTCAAATTTTCTTCATCTGATGACTCCGGGCTTGGTAGTTCGTACTTATTTTGTGATAGAACTTTTCTTCCTCTAACTTCTTCCTGTCCTCTCCACCCTTGCCCTTCCTTCCTCTCAGTACTATGTCCTCTCCTATAACCGTTAGCTATTCCGTATCTATTTCTTGAAATTTCTTCTTCGCGCGTGTTGAATTGTTGATAATGTCCAAAGCTTCTGTTTCTTGCCTTTTCTCTTGGACTATTTTCCCTCTCTCCATATCTTGCGGGGTCTTCTATATCTTCTCGATCCCCTTCTTGCAGAACTTGACTGTACTCTTTACCCTTTCTCGGCTCCTCATTCGCTGGTACTCTAAACAAAGGGATTGCGTTTGATAAGCTCTCCTCTCTTTTATTTGTCGTCAATACTGGCCAATTTTTAGGTTCCACATACCTATCATAAGCGTTTATTGGTCTCTTATCCTCTCGTCCCTCTAGAATTCTTTCTGCATTTTTAAACGACAGATTGTGATATGCCATTATAACATTTATGTTTTTGTTTCTCATCACCTCCGGGCAATTCTTAAATGTTGATTTATGTGGCCCTCTACAATTTCTGCATTTCAATGTACTCACACACCTGCCATGTGCTTTTTCACCGCATATAATACACTTCTCTTCACTCTTGCATACGGCCTTTATGTGCCCAAATCTGAAACACTTAAAACATTGTCTTAGTGCAGGAATGTATGGACGAACTTTTATTGCTACTTCATGTTCCCAGAGCCACATTTTTTCCACTACCTTGTTTCCATAGAAAGTAATAATTATATTTCCCGTGTCATCCTCCCTAAAATTTTTCTCTCTCTCGTCCCACCTTCTGCGGTACATTTTCTCCATTCTGCAAACTTTTGATTTATCCTCTAATGCCTCCCAAAGTCCTGGGATATTATCTGGCCAGTCGGTTATGACTCCTCTCGTTATTAGTTCCCTGTTTTCGATTCTTGCTATAATTCCAGTTTCTTTTGCTTCCTCCACTCTTTGTAGGCATAGGTTAGCATCCTGACCGTTAGCGAATTCTACTTCAGCCGCTATATGGCTGGTCATAAGCACCTCCTTAAATGTAATTTTTAATAGTTTCAACTTCTGTATAATAATTAAGTGATTTCTACCTCTCTTAATCTGCGCCTTATCCGGAAGTACCATTACCTTAACCTTGACCGGCCCCTTTTGATCCTTCCCGAATCTCACTTTCCTTGCCGCTAATTGTGGTGCGTCCGCTTCGTTACGATGTCTTAGAATTCCATTTTCCACCACATAACTCTCCCTTTGTTTCCCAGGTCCGTCAGATAAATCCGATTGTCTCCCCTGTGGATCTACTTCCATAGTCGTGTTCATGTTACTCGCATAACTCTCGTTGTCTAAATGTTTCTGTTGTACCTGTATCTCACTATTACATTCCACTTTCTTCG
>NW_012027311.1:0-440 GCF_000956235.1 Wasmannia auropunctata
TCTATTACATAGATAATATCTATTGTAAAAACAAAAAATACGTGCTTTAATGCTTCTATTTTTTTAGTAAGGCAAAGATTTAATAGATATTCAATTTAATATACATTCTACCTTGCGTAGGGGTCTGTCTAATCTTTTCGGTATCTATTATTTTTGGTATATTGTAGACTCATTTATTTAGTAAGGCAAAGATTTAATAAATATTTTTACCTTGCGTAGGGGTCTGTCTAATCTTTTCGATATCTATTATCTTTAGTATATTGTAGACTCGTACATTGTATAAGGCGAAAATTTATTAGATATTGAGACATCAAAATTTCACAATGTATTTATTATTATGTAATGCTGGCGAATTAAAGCATTCTTTCAAATAATGGGACAAATATATCCTATTAATAATAGTATTCAATAAAGTATTAGTTTTTATAACTTTTAATTAT
>NW_012027311.1:5437-7878 GCF_000956235.1 Wasmannia auropunctata
CGTGTGCTCTTCCGATCTAATGTGAAACTCGGACTTACATCGCGCATAGATTCTAATGACTGACTGATTTCTGACGGACGTCAGAGCGACTGAATGAACTCAGGATCTAGGTGTCAAGTCCGGGAATGTCTCGGCTTATATAGGGAAACTCATGGAATGTGGGAAGTGGCAATTTGAGGAAAAAATGAATTTGTTTGAGAGATTCGATTTGGGATCACTCCGCTCGTTTTACAGTTATCAATTTTTAAAGCTGCCCATTGGTGAACCACCTTAGATGCGTCGCCGAATTTTAGGTTTTGCACCTTGTTATTGGTGGTCGTATTTATCGGGACAAATTCGTTTGATTCGACCGCGGCAAAATCAATGTTTGTTCCGAACGTGAGATCTTGAATTTTTCTGATGGGCTATCTTGTCCTTTGGTAGGATTTTATGACTCGACATGTGTGAGCTGTTTATTATTTTTATTCTATGGAATTTGGAGTTTTCTTTCGGTTTTGTTATGAGTCTAGCCCAAACATGCGTGTTGACAGTTTATCTGTTAGCCTTTTTTTTTTTAAAGTACGTTCCGAACTTAGGTTTTTCGTCGCGGGTAAATTGTACACTGTGAGATACAACCTATCTGTTTTTGGTAATAAAGATCTCTCACGTTCGGTTCTATATTATTTGCTAAAAGCAAATTCTCCCCAAGGAAACCGACAACGGTCAATTTCGTTGGGTCAAGAGTAGATATAGTAGGTCGGTTCTGGACCAAATGTAGGTCAAGGTTAGGGGGGAGGAGGAATGTAGGTCAAAAGGGTTAATCAAAGGGGTTAATTTAATTAATTAATTGATAATTAATTAAGCAATTAATTGATAATCTATCGATTAATTGATAATTAATTGAGCAATTAAATGATAGATTATCAATTAATTGATAATTAATCAATCAATTAAATACCATTTAATCAATCAATTTAATAATTAAATGGTAATTAATTATTAATGATATTCTTTTGTGGTGGGGCCCGCGGGGGTCCGCCGCCACCACGTGGTCCGCCGCCGCCGCCATTTTCGAGCACACGTTAGCAGTGCCGCCATTTTGGTCAAAGGCTCACATTCTCTCTCTCGGCCACATGTTCTCTCTCTTTTTCTTACGCGTTGGAAGTTTCGCGTTCTCTCTCCCTCCCACCCGTTGGAATTTTTTTTTCCATCACGCATAGAACGCCCTTTTTTATTTTAGTTTTAAGAAAACAGGAACAAGAAGAATAATATTTTAACACATGATGTATGTTTAATACACATTTATTTATGTAACGCATTATACACAATATTATTCAGGAAGCATGAATCGTTTTTGCCAAACTTGCGAGCGATGTTTACTTTTTAAAATTGGATCCAGGACAATCGCAATAGATCTTATACGTCTCCTAAATCTCTCGTTGTCTCGCGCAATTTCTTTCCAAGGACTTTTTGGACAAGGACCAAGGGCTGCTCGATAGACGTAATTCCATGTTATCATAACATGTATGACTGGAGTCGAATCGAAGCTCACCTAAAATAGAATTTCGAATCTTGATATTTTCGGCTAATATATGCATGTATTATAAAAATAAGAATTATATACACTTAAGCTATCACACATACCTTATTCTTCATTTCCATGTTTCTCTATATCACGTCACACTCTTCCAGAAAACACTTGCATGTGACTTGGCAGCACCGTGTGCATGATCGTTCCGTATTTTGAATAAGGTATTCCTCTACCTCACCTCTCCGATACTCTTCTCGAAAGACGTTGCAAACGTTGCAGAAAATATCGTCATCGTTCGTCGTCATCAGACGTTCGTCAAATTCGCGCCGCCATAGCAGCCTGTGCTCGTCGAGCAGCCGTTATACAGCGGTTGGATACTTTCACTCGCTGTAGGTATATGAGTCTATCATCAACAACTCGATGTACTTCTCGCTACCCGCGGGAATCGTGATGTACAGATTGGTACACTCGAGCTTTCTGACGATTTGCTCAGCCCAGTAGTACTCGTTCTCCAGAACAGTGATATCTACGTGTTGATATTTTCGTTTTTTATTCCGATATTCGTACTCGTTGTACCACCTTTCATAGTCGTCGTACGCTTTCTCGCGAAACCACGTGTACACTTTTCGTTTCATGTGATGAGGCCACGTACACACGGAGGTTGACAACGACTCCTTCTCTCACGACGCGTTCACCAGTTCCGCGTATACCTAGTTCCCGGTCGCGTAGAAACTGCACCGGCGATACTCGTTGCACATCCGTATTTCCATGCGGATCACCGAGAACATGAACGACATCTTCCACCTCGTCACTTATAATCGCTGTCTTGATTATGTCTCGTTCGCAATAATGTTTTTCTTAACACACTGTGCTCTACGTGTACATTGGGCACACGTTACTGACAGAATGTACTCGCAGTCTCTTAGCTTTA
>NW_012027311.1:7898-10501 GCF_000956235.1 Wasmannia auropunctata
AGATGTGTATAAGAGACAGCCATATTATTCAATGATTCTATATTTCATAATCAGCATCCAAGGTCTCGATAATTGCGTCATCTCTCGCAATGAGCATATTCGTCAGCCATTCTCGTTTTTCGTATCCCTTAACGTATACGAGAGGTTCATCGACGTCGTCATCATTTTCTTCCACACCAAATACAGCTTGAAATCAAGTGTTTCGCCTTGTACGGGACCATCCCGTCTTTTTATTTCAATCCATGGTGATATGCAATCAACCAGGAAGCGCAAGATTTTTCGGATTTTGTCAAAAATTTCCATGGTATAAGGTTCTTAAAAATGCAATGCGTGAGAATATACCCCTTTCTCAATACAGCCACTTCCTTCACGGCAAATCTTCCTCCAACGATGAATCTTTGCAGATCGACAAACGGTGGTACGACCATGACGAGCGATTTTTTGAGACTGCATCTCATTGCAAAACTTCTCGCTTTTTTATTTTTGTCAGCACAGCAGTTTATATAATCTTGCGCACTATGTTGGACAATGGGCTATATTCAACCATGCGATCGTGTATGATGAGGCAATACGCGCAAGTATTCGCGGGCGTATTGCCTATTCTTTTTCAGTTCAAATTTTAATCGCACATCCACAGGACCGCTCTTGATGGTGTCGTTTTGTCGCGAACAGTCACAATCTTTTGTTGAGAACCCTAACATTTCTCTACGAAAAATGGCTTTGGAGCAAGATGTCTCACTTGGATTAATGTCTAAGGTTATGAAATTGAATAAGTGGCATCCTTACAAAATGCAATTACATCAACAATTATTAGAAGATGATTTTAACCGGCGCGTTGAATTCTGCGATGTTACGATGAATATGATTAATAATGAACCTCAAATATTGGATAATATTGTTTTCTCAGATGAGGCAACATTTGAATTAACTAGCAATGTTAATAGACACAATTTCAGATACTGGAGTGATATTAATCCGCACTGGATGAGGGAAAATCATACGCAGTATCCGCAAAAGCTAAATGTTTGGGCTGGTATTTTTAATGGTCAGAAAATTGGTCCATTTTTCATACAAGACAATTTGGATGCTACAAAATATGAAAGAATGCTTAGGGAAGAAATAGTTCCAGCTGTCCAAGCCTTGACAAATGATCAAATGGATGGCGTGTATTTTCAACAAGACGGAGCTCCGTCTTATTATGGTCGAAGTGTTTGTCAATATCTTGATCAGGTATTCACAGATAGGTGGATAGGACGTAGGGGGTTTATTGAATGGCCGCCACGTTCACCCGACTTAACGCCGCTGGACTATTTCCTTTGGGATTACTTAAAAAGTAAAATGTACGCAACTAAGAATTTAGATGAATTGCGTGCTAAAATAATTCACGAAATGGAAGTAATACCCCCAGAAATGTATCAAAATGCTGTCCAAGCTTTCTATACAAGGTTAGCTCATCGTCAAACAGTGGAAGGACATCATTTTGAACATCTATTGTAAAATTTACGACTCTTGCCTTAACTGGCCGGATCGCCGTTCATCTTGCCTTAACTGGCCGGTTGATATTGGAACGCAAAATTTCCGCTCTTTTCATTTCCGGGGTCAAAAACATGGGGTCCTATTTGAAAAAATCAAGTTGACCTAAAAGTTCTGTATTTAAAGTTTTTTTATCCAGTTAGTATTTTCTGAGATAGAAGGGGGGTCCGATACTTTATGAACACCCTATACAATATCTTGGAATTTCGGATTAACGTTTGCAGAGGATTTTAAAGTAAGTATTTACTGATTATGCATATATAATTTTAACATTTTTATGTTTGATTTCTCTTTATCTTTTCCAATAATTTGTAGTTAGATGCTTTGGAGATGGCCGAGGCGTTGCCTGAAATTCCAGAAACTCAAGAAAATCAGACAGTTAGATCGGCAAAAGCCGCACAGCCATCCGTAAGTTACATCAACGTCGTGGGACATTATCTCCTAATTTTATTTAGATAAGATGGGAAAGTGTTATCAGCGCTACTGGATCGTACTACTTTTAGTTAACATTAATGAACAATAAAGTTTGATTAATGTAATAAAGCGCTGATAGCATGCTTCTCGAGCATGTCTTCTCTCTCTCTCTTTCTCTCTCTTTCATTCCTTCTCTTTCTTATTGATTTGTTCATTCATTTACTAATTAATTAATTCACTCCTTCCTATCGCTACTCACACTTGTCCTTGCCTTACACATACATATACTAATTCACCTATTTGTAATTCTTATATATAATGATTGTAATGATTTGTAATTCTTATATAATGATTGTATGTCCAAACAGATCAATATTTCCACTGTGTCTTCAGCTGTTGAATCTATGACTATGACGAGTACTATGACAAATATAAGACCTTCGTCGGTATGTTCTACTGCGAGTACTATGACAAGTACAAAATCTTCGTCGGCATGTTCTACTACTTCTTCTGCTGGAGTTTCTGTAAGTTGCACATTTATTTTATAATTTATCGCTGTATCTCTCTCTCTCTCTCTCTCTCTCTCTCTCTCTCTCTCTCTTTCTCTCTCTCTCTCTCTCTCTCGCTTACAGACACACACACACACACACACACAC
>NW_012027311.1:11537-13821 GCF_000956235.1 Wasmannia auropunctata
TTAATCGATTTTAATCGGTTTTAATCGGTTCAATCCGTGCCCGAATTAAAAAGTAATCGGTTTTAATTCCGAACGAATTATAATTAGTAATAATATTACTTTTGCGGATTATTTCCAATCTGAAATCATTATATTCTAATCCATATTGTTGTCAATTTAAATAAATCCGAATAACCGTATAAATATTATATTATTTTGGATACTTAATATCCAAAATTCTATTATATCCTGATTTCCGCACTGTAGACGTAACGGCAAAGCTTTTGTACCATCAAATGAAATATATCACATTATTTCAGATAAAATGAAAGAATTTAATTGCAAAATATTGGCAAAACACATATACGTTATTATTAACAAAAATAGAAGTGGATACAAATATAAGGTTTTGGGGGCTTTCAATATCAAAGTTGCAGAAGTTTCATGCAATATATCTTGTAACTCCACCGATACTATTAAAAATGTCTTAATTAATTCAGTGTCTAAAGAATTTGACATTATTATTTCGAGCGAACAGTGGAAGAACATTATGCCTATAAAAAAACTTTATGGCAAAAGGTTTATACATGTTTTGCAAAGTGGCTGGACAGACGTCATAGCAGAGAAGGCATGGCAGCAACAAAAGTTTAATTATACAATAGCATTTAAGAAGCACGACGTCCATCTGTCTTGTTCAGCAAAATGTTATATATCTATTCAAGGTATTTGTAAAGAATGTAACGCGCTTATATCAGATAAAATAATGCGTAGACCGAGTGATGATGTCGATGTCAAAATACATTTCACTGCTTTTAATGTAGAAGAAAAAAATCATAATTCATATGATTAAAAACGTCAATTGAGAGATCAACGTCACAAGATTGTAACTAAAACTTTAATTGAAAGAAAAATGGATGCAATAACATGTCGCAGACAAGAAGCGAAACGTCTGAAAGATTTTGGTGATATTGAGCCCTCAATTGTTCCTAATGCTGCTGTTTTGCGAAAAGCAAAAGAACAAAGTTTATTAGATACACACGGACTTATGTATGCCAATCCGGTTTTAAATCTTTTACAAAATTCGAAGCAGGGAAAGTATTTTGGCGCTATACATAGTATCGGATTATTAAAATTTTCTTGTATTTATTGGAGTCCCAAACAGCAATTGTTGCATAATACACGGAACACGAAAAGTTCTAGTAGTTTTATGACAATTGACGCAACTGGAGGTATAATCAAACGCTTTTCCCAGCATGAACCACCAATCTTTTTGTATCAGTGTGTATTTGTTGATAAAAATGGAAGTATTCCAGTTTTTCAAATGGTTTCGGCGGATTATAAATCAATGCATATCGCGTATTTCTTAAGAAAAATAATATCTAAAAGTAGTCCAGCTCCGCGTATGGTAGTTTGCGATTTGGATGGGCAATATTAATTGCTGTAGTAGAAATATTTGCACAATGCATTGACCTACGACATTATTTAAAGAAATGTTATAATATTTTACATGGTTATCACGATTCACTGCCCTCATGTTTCATTAGATTAGATGTAAGTTATTTTATATGCATGATATCAAGATGGAAGTGTTTAAAAAATAAAGATAAACTTCTGATCCGAAAATTTTATTTACGTTGCTTAAGTCAAGCATATAAAATGACTTCTTTAGAAGAATTATATACATTGTTTGAAGCCGTTCTTGTTGTGGCGTTAAGCGAATATGTTGGCGTTAATGAAAACGGAAAAGAATTGCTATCTGAATCACGTTTGAAATATTTGACCAGCATAATAAAATATGAAGTAACGCCAGAATTAACAGATGAGATAGATGAAAATCTTTATAATACTGATACAGATGGTTTTGAAGGAACAGATGATAAAGATACTTCTAATTGATTTCAATGAAGTGCCAATATGAAAATATATACGATAATGCTGAACAATTAGCAATTAAGTGCACCGAGGGAACAGTCATAAATGCTTGTTTTAATGCTCAGTTTGCTAAAAAGATGAAAACTCGTTTGATGCCGTACGTAGTATTATGGAGTGGTATAATGCAATCGCATTTCAACATAGGCGAAGAAATTGCCACTTCTTCTTCTGTAGAGGTAGCATTTGCTGATTTAAAAAATCGCATTTAAAGGCCGATTGCCAATGAGAGCTGACAAATTTGTGCAAGAGCATCTTGATTATGTTGACAGTAGGATAAAATTAATATCTTGTAAAGAAGATATTTTAACTGAGTCTTGTAAACAGTCTTGTCAGCAGCAAGATCATATAATACATGATTATTCTTCTGCAAGCT
>NW_012027311.1:14962-18346 GCF_000956235.1 Wasmannia auropunctata
ATTAATCCACATTTAATTTTTTATGTTCAACCTGATATATAATTGTCTAGTTATTTTGACTTTTGTTTCAGATTTATGTATTTTTTTGTTAAATTATATAATGTATAAATATATAATTTATATTATATGGACAAATTTTATAATTAAAATATATCGCATTTAATTTTGCAATACTAATATTCGCAATAACTGTTCGCATTGACTGTCTCACTAATTTAAAAATATTTTTATCCAAGTGTCGCGGAATACCGAAATTCTGTCTGAAAATTATATTAGAGAGTAGAATTCTGCTAGAACTAACGAGAACCCTCGCTAGAACCGCTGTAAATAATCAGCACGGCACTTTTACTGCGAGTGTCGTGCTGACTTCAAAGATGAAAAATTATTAAAAATTATGTAGCTTCCGGAACTCTGTCTAAAAGTGACGTTAGGGGATAGAACTTTGCTAGAACTAACGAGAATTGTCGCTAGAATTACGATAAATAGTCAACACGACACTTTTACTGCGAGTGTCGTACTGACTTTAAAGATAAAAAATGATTAAAAAATATTTAGTTCCCGGAACTCTGTCTAAAAGTAATGTTAGGGGATAGAACTTTGCTAAAACAAGAACTGTCGCTAAAATGACGATAATTAATCAGCACGACACTTTTTCGCTAAGTGTCGTGCTGTATTCAATATTTGAAGTTTATTTAAAATTGGTATTTGTTGAATTTTTGCTTTCAAATTACACATAATAATAGAACTCGAATAGTTTAAACTGGAACTGTTGCCAAATGTGATAATATTTATTGTTTTCTTGTACGAGGAATTTATTGTTTTCTTGTTAGAGGAAAAAGTGTCGTGCTAGATTCGCGAAGTTAGCACGACATATTTTCATATTTTGTTTCTTTATATAAAAGATGCTGAATTTTTTTTCACTTTTATAAGAAACTGTAGAACTATGAAAAGTGCTACTGGAACTATTATTATTTTCTTGATATTAACAGAATGTCGTGCCAACTTCACAGATCCAAAAAAGGCCTGAATTTGCGACTCACAAAAAAAAGAAACAAAAGAAATCACAACAACGCGTAATAAAAAACGAAATTGTTACGCAAAAAAATAATTTAATCACGCAACGTCGCGGTGGACGATAACGAACGCGAAAGAATTTAATGAATAGCCTCTACGCGCGCGGAAATAGAAATAATAACAAAAGCGGACAACGACTTACGCACACCGACACAGCACGAAAGAGAAACCGAACACGTAGACAGAATCACGCGGTAGTACGCTATCTCCGGGGGATAGATGTAATCAGCCGATCATAGAACAAGGAATTACACAAGCAGCGCACTTTTCTCTTTTTCGGTTAAACAGATTCTCGCACTTAGGTGCGTGTGCACGATCGCGACAATTAGACGCACTTACTCGCGAAATACACGATTGCGTGATTAATCGCGTGCTCCGACACGCATGTGACAAGGCTTACGAATTCAAGTACGCGTGCACTCACTTCAGGATTCGGATTCGCGTGTGGCGCTCGTGACGGTGCGGTTGTGTTTCTAAGTGCTTCCGTATTTTACGAGAAATAGCGTGTTTTCTGCATACTTTTCCCCGATACTCGTTGTACAGGGGCCTTCCCAGTAGTACTTAGCGTGCGAATCTCATTAATCTTTAAATAGAATAGTGCTCATTTCGCGTACGCGAGATATGCACGAGGCTGTGACCTCGGGCGGGTGCGAAGGGAGCGAAAAATATAACCTCAGCCCTCCTTCCCGCCCCCCTCGACAACAGACTTGAACGGTTCTTTTAGATCGTTTTTCCAATTTTGAAGGACAAATGGCTCTATTGCAGGGTTCGAGCCCTTCTTCCCTTATGTCCAACACCTCTAGCCCTCGTCCCCTGTCATCCCCGTTCCCGTGGATGCAAGTGAAATTCAACAAGTGGTTGCGTCAGCCAACAACAAACCTTGCGGCTCTCTGCATATTATAACTACCGGTGCACAATATATTGAAAGGGCAAATAAGCAGACTAAGGATAAGGAGAAGGCGCTAACGCAGAGCAACTGTGCACATTCTAGTCATCATGAAATAACCATTACTGGCGAAGAGGACACCATGGATATTGAAATGCGATGCTTAACTTCGACACCCATTAACATCTACAAAGGTAAAAACAACAATAATAAACGCGCGCATTGTGATCTGAATGAAGGTACGTTATCTATGGCGACAAATTCGGAAATGGAAGCCAATACAGCATCGGCTCGGGCACTCAAAGAAAAATCTGGCGCGGACAATCCCAAACAACGCAAACTAGATGACAAAATAAACGCTTATTCTAAGGACGATCAACCACTTTACATCGTACATGTTCATGCGCTCGCTGGCAACGGCTCTAGTCCTCATCATATGTGCATGTTTGCTCAAGTGGGAAGAATTATGCCCGCAACTGACATTGTCGAAATGCGAAAACTAGGAATAGGTAAGATTACTACTGTTGAATGCAAATCTGCTATTGCTGCAAATAAGCTCGTGTCAAATCTTATGCTGGCCACCGTAAATTATAAGGCGCTTATCCCCAACTACTGCGTTTTGCGCATGGACGTCATAAGAGACGTCCTCCAGGAGTTTAGCCAATGTTAAAAACTCTATTATTTCTGAACATAAAATTAACGAAGTTCAAAGGCTTAAATCACTGTTAATGGTAAGATACAATATGTGCTTTCTCGTACTGTATGCATCAAATTTTCAGACCAAACGCTACCTTCTCATGTCGTTCTCTTCTGGTCTCGGCACGAGGTGCGGCCATATATTCCAAGAGTACGGATCTGTTACAACTGTTACAAAGCGAGACCTTCTAGCGTGTCATGTCGCAATCCCCCGAGATGCATATTCTGCGGAAACTCTCCGCACGCCGAAGACGCCGCCTGCCCTGAAGGACTGCAAGCCAAGCTGTATAAATTGCACGGGTGAGCATCTCCCCACAAATACCGCGTGCCCTGCTATTACCAACCAAAAAAATATTCTCACAATTGCCGCTACTTAAAACATCTCGCTTAGTGAAGCAAAGAAAAGAAACGCCCAGTCATTCTCTCGTGGCTCCAATGCTGGCCTTTCGTTCAACTCTCCTTCGAATAATTCTAATCTCCTTTTTACGCACTCTAATAGATTCGATATTCTGCGAGATTATCCTAGCGACTTTCCCCCAGAAAATAGAAGATCCTATTCTCAGGTTACGGTTAGCGGCTCATATAGTCAACATTCTAGACGATCGGAGACTTCAACTCGTTTTTCTCCTCATTCTTCAAGAGAAACTCATCCGATTCATCATTCTCAAAGAACTAATGCAGAATACTCGGAATGGATCCCGGAATCAAACGGCCGTATCCCCTCATAC
>NW_012027312.1:0-436 GCF_000956235.1 Wasmannia auropunctata
ACACACACACACACACACACAACTTTATAATAAATAAAATGAATATTTTTTAAAACACTTGTTATTTATTATTTATAACGAAAATTGCGCAATGATTAGTATTTTTGTAATTTATAAGAAAAAGATAAATTAATTATAATATAATTAATTAGAAAATATAACATTTACATAAAAAAAAATTTGACACTGCGAGGACGCGAACTCTCGTCGGCCGCGAAGTAAAAGAACACCGCGCGCCTCAGTCTGCTCTGCTACGTCGCTTTCCTGCTTACCAACTCACGGTTCGGGTACTTACCGCACAGCTGATCGGACGACCAACTTTACTTGCAATTTTCTCAGAAACCAAAGCTCATTCACGCTAACCCTTTTACCGTGTTAGTACACGCAACCCCCCCTTTCGAATGGGCTATGGCTCATCTCATTCCGTATTTTACAG